>NW_024756349.1:0-85000 GCF_018991925.1 Homarus americanus
ATGGGACTGCTGGAAGTATGTAATATATATGGGTGCTCTCCCACTTTTAGACACACCGCTGACCCAAGGAGGGCCCCTGGGTGCATTGCTTTGGCGTTATTTAGAGCTCTGGGAAAGGCAAGGTTAAATAAATACACCACCTATTTATTACATTTCCAGTCTCATAGCAATTTTAAGAAGGTAACGGAGAGTAATATCCAACAGGAAATCATAAGTTGGGGTGTTGTGCTGACTGACTGCTCTCTTCTCCTATTGGCTGTAATTTGGTGGGTTACAAAAATAGTCCACCAATCATAGCTCAGCATGGGACTGCTGGAAGTATGTAATATATATGGGTGCTCTCCCACTTTTAGGCACACCGCTGACCCAAGGAGGGCCCCTGGGTGCATTACTTTGGCGTTATTTAGAGCTCTGGGAAAGGCAAGGTTAAATAAATACACCACCTATTTATTACTTTTCCAGTCTCATAGCAATTTTAAGAAGGGAACGGAGAGTAATATCCAACAGGAAATCATAAGTTGGGGTGTTGTGCTGACTGACTGCTCTCTTCTCCTATTGGCTGTAATTTGGTGGGTTACAAAAATAGTCCACCAATCATAGCTCAGCATGGGACTGCTGGAAGTATGTAATATATATGGGTGCGCTACCACTTTTAGGCACACCGCTGACCCAAGGAGGGCCCCTGGGTGCATTACTTTGGCGTTATTTAGAGCTCTGGGAAAGGCAAGGTTAAATAAATACACCACCTATTTATTACATTTCCAGTCTCATCGCAATTTTAAGAAGGTAACGGAGAGTAATATCCAACAGGAAATCATAAGTTGGGGTGTTGTGCTGACTGACTGCTCTCTTCTCCTATTGGCTGTAATTTGGTGGGTTACAAAAATAGTCCACCAATCATAGCTCAGCATGGGACTGCTGGAAGTATGTAATATATATATGGAGTGCGCTACCACTTTTTAGCACACTGCTGACCCAAGGAGGGCCCCTGGGTGCATTACTTTGGCGTTATTTAGAGCTCCTGGGAAAGGCAAGGTTAAATAAATACACACTATTATTACATTTCCAGTCTCACATAATTTAAGAAAGGTAACGAAGTAATATCAACAGGAAATCATAAATCGAGGTGTTGTGCTGACTCTCTTCTCTATTAATGGTGCATGGGTTACAAATAGTCCACCAATCATAGCTCAGCATGGGACTGCTGGAGTAATGTAATATATGGATGCTTCTACTTTTAGGCACACATGACCCAAGGAGGCCCTGGGTGCATTACTTGGTATTTAGAGCTCTGGGAAGGCAAGGTTAAATAAATACACCACCTATTTATTCTTTTCAGCGTCTCATAGCAATTTTAAGAAGGGAACGGAGAGTAATATCCAACAGGAAATCATAAGTTGGGGTGTTGTGCTGACTGACTGCTCTCTTCTCCTATTGGCTGTAATTTGGTGGGTTACAAAAATAGTCCACCAATCATAGCTCAGCATGGGACTGCTGGAAGTATGTAATATATATGGGTGCTCTCCCACTTTTAGGCACACCGCTGACCCAAGGAGGGCCCCTGGGTGCATTGCTTTGGCGTTATTTAGAGCTCTGGGAAAGGCAAGGTTAAATAAATACACCACCTATTTATTACATTTCCAGTCTCTAGCAATTTTAAGAAGGTAATGGAGAGTAATATCCAACAGGAAATTAAGGGGTTAGTAAGTAAAGGACTGACTGCTTTCTTCTCCTATTGGCTGTAATTTGGTGGGTTACAAAAATAGTCCACCAATCATAGCTCAGCATGGGACTGCTGGAAGTATGTAATATATATGGGTGCGCTACCACTTTTAGGCACACCGCTGACCCAAGGAGGGCCCCTGGGTGCATTACTTTGGCGTTATTTAGAGCTCTGGGAAAGGCAAGGTTAAATAAATACACCACCTATTTATTACATTTCCAGTCTCATCGCAATTTTTAGAAGGTAACGGAGAGTAATATCCAACAGGAAATCATAAGTTGGGGTGTTGTGCTGACTGACTGCTCTCTTCTCCTATTGGCTGTAATTTGGTGGGTTACAAAAATAGTCCACCAATCATAGCTCAGCAAGGGACTGCTGGAAGTATGTAATATATATGGGTGCGCTTACCACTTTGTAAGCACACACCGGCTGACCCATAAGGAGGGCCCCTGCGTGCTACTATGTTATTTAGAGCTCGTGGGAAAGGCAAGGTAAATATATACACCCACCTATTTATTACATTTCCAGTCTCATCGCAATTTTAAGGGGTAACGGAGAGTAATATCCAACAGGAAATCATAAGTTGGGGTGTTGTGCTGACTGACTGCTCTCTTCTCCTATTGGCTGTAATTTGGAGGGTTACAAAAATATTCCACCAATCATAGCTCAGCATGGGACTGCTGGATGTATGTAATATATATGGGTGAGCTACCACTTTTAGGCACACCGCTGACCCAAGGAGGGCCCCTGGGTGCATTACTTTGGCGTTATTTAGAGCTCTGGGAAAGGCAAGGTTAAATAAATACACCACCTATTTATTACATTTCCAGTCTCATAGCAATTTTAAGAAGGTGTTTAGAGTAACATCCAACAGAAATCATAGTTGTGTTGTTGACTGACTGCTCTCTTCTCCTATTGGCTGTAATTTGGTGGGTTACAAAAATAGTCCACCAATCATAACTCAGCATGGGACTGCTGGAAGTATGTAATATATATGGGTGCGCTCCCACTTTTAGGCACACCGCTGACCCAAGGAGGGCCCCTGGGTGCATTACTTTGGTGTTATTTAGAGCTCTGGGAAAGGCAAGGTTAAATAAATACACCACCTATTTATTACATTTCCAGTCTCATAGCAATTTTAAGAAGGGAACGGAGAGTAATATCCAACAGGAAATCATAAGTTGGGGTGTTGTGCTGACTGACTGCTCTCTTCTCCTATTGGCTGTAATTTGGAGGGTTACAAAAATATTCCACCAATCATAGCTCAGCATGGGACTGCTGGATGTATGTAATATATATGGGTGAGCTACCACTTTTAGGCACACCGCTGACCCAAGGAGGGCCCCTGGGTGCATTACTTTGGCGTTATTTAGAGCTCTGGGAAAGGCAAGGTTAAATAAATACACCACCTATTTATTACATTTCCAGTCTCATAGCAATTTTAAGAAGGTAACGGAGAGTAATATCCAACAGGAAATCATAAGTTGGGGTGTTGTGCTGACTGACTGCTCTCTTCTCCTATTGGCTGTAATTTGGTGGGTTACAAAAATAGTCCACCAATCATAGCTCAGCATGGGACTGCTGGAAGTATGTAATATATATGGGTGCGCTACCACTTTTAGGCACACCGCTGACCCAAGGAGGGCCCCTGGGTGCATTACTTTGGCGTTATTTAGAGCTCTGGGAAAGGCAAGGTTAAATAAATACACCACCTATTTATTACATTTCCAGTCTCATAGCAATTTTAAGAAGGTAACGGAGAGTAATATCCAACAGGAAATCATAAGTTGGGGTGTTGTGCTGACTGACTGCTCTCTTCTCCTATTGGCTGTAATTTGGTGGGTTACAAAAATAGTCCACCAATCATAGCTCAGCATGGGACTGCTGGAAGTATGTAATATATATGGGTGCGCTACCACTTTTAGGCACACCGCTGACCCAAGGAGGGCCCCTGGGTGCATTACTTTGGCGTTATTTAGAGCTCTGGGAAAGGCAAGGTTAAATAAATACACCACCTATTTATTACATTTCCAGTCTCATAGCAATTTTAAGAAGGTAACGGAGAGTAATATCCAACAGGAAATCATAAGTTGGGGTGTTGTGCTGACTGACTGCTCTCTTCTCCTATTGGCTGTAATTTGGTGGGTTACAAAAATAGTCCACCAATCATAGCTCAGCATGGGACTGCTGGAAGTATGTAATATATATGGGTGCGCTACCACTTTTAGGCACACCGCTGACCCAAGGAGGGCCCCTGGGTGCATTACTTTGGCGTTATTTAGAGCTCTGGGAAAGGCAAGGTTAAATAAATACACCACCTATTTATTACATTTCCAGTCTCATAGCAATTTTAAGAAGGTAACGGAGAGTAATATCCAACAGGAAATCATAAGTTGGGGTGTTGTGCTGACTGACTGCTCTCTTCTCCTATTGGCTGTAATTTGGTGGGTTACAAAAATAGTCCACCAATCATAGCTCAGCATGGGACTGCTGGAAGTATGTAATATATATGGGTGCGCTACCACTTTTAGGCACACCGCTGACCCAAGGAGGGCCCCTGGGTGCATTACTTTGGCATTATTTAGAGCTCTGGGAAAGGCAAGGTTAAATGAATACATCACCTATTTATTACATTTCCAGTCTCATAGCAATTTTAAGAAGGGAACGGAGAGTAATATCCAACAGGAAATCATAAGTTGGGGTGTTGTGCTGACTGACTGCTCTCTTCTCCTATTGGCTGTAATTTGGTGGGTTACAAAAATAGTCCACCAATCATAGCTCAGCATGGGACTGCTGGAAGTATGTAATATATATGGGTGCGCTACCACTTTTAGGCACACCGCTGACCCAAGGAGGGCCCCTGGGTGCATTACTTTGGCGTTATTTAGAGCTCTGGGAAAGGCAAGGTTAAATAAATACACCACCTATTTATTACATTTCCAGTCTCATAGCAATTTTAAGAAGGTAACGGAGAGTAATATCCAACAGGAAATCATAAGTTGGGGTGTTGTGCTGACTGACTGCTCTCTTCTCCTATTGGCTGTAATTTGGTGGGTTAAAAAAATAGTCCAATCATAGCTCAGCAAGGGACTGCTGGAAGTATGTAATATATATTACACAATGGATAAGCATGACACAGGGTCCCAGAAGACCTTTGGTAGGGCCTCTAGGAAAGTCCCTGTGGTTGCCGCCGCATCTGGGAGGGTCCCTCGGGTCGCCGCTGCTTCTGGGAGGGTCCCTAGAGGATCAGCCGCCTGTGGGAGGGTCTTTGTGGGCAGGGCAGCCCCTGGGAGGGGTCCTTGGGGGCACCGCCGCCCCTGGGAGGGTGCTGGAGTACTGCCACCCCTGGAAGCGTCAGCGCCCCTGGGAGAGTTCCAGGCGCCGCTGCCGCCCTTGCAATGGCCTCTGGGCGCGCTGATGACCCAATGAGGGCCCCGAGGAGTGCCAGAAATGTAAGGCCCTTGGGTGCAGTAGTTTTTATTCTATTTAGAACTCTGGCAGGTGCAACGTTAAATAAATACACCACCCATCACTTTTCCAGTCTCATCTCATTCTGAAGAAGGTAATAGAGAGTAGTATCCAACAGCAAATCATAAGTTGTGGTGTTGTGCTGACTGACTGCTCTCTTCTCCTATTGGCTATAATTTGGTGGGTTGAAAAAATAGTCCACCAATCATAGCTCACCAAGGGACTGCTGGAAGTATGTAATATATATGACACAACGAACAAGCATGACATAGGGTCCAGGAGGACCTTTGGTAGGGCCCCTAGAAGGGTTCCTGTGGTTGCCGCTGCCTCTGGGAGAGTCCCTCGGATCGCCGCACCTTTTGGGAGGGTCCCTTGGGGAGCCGCTGCCTCTGGGAGGGTCTTTGTGGACGCGGCGGCTCTTGGGTAGGTCTTTGGGGGTAGCACCATCCCTTGGAGGTTCCCTGAGGACGTCGTCTCCCCTGGGAGGGACCCTGGGAGCACGGCAATTCCTAGGAGGGTCTGTGGAGGTGCCACCGCTTCTAATAGGGTCCCTGGGGTCGTCGCCTCCCTTGAGTGGCCCCTGGGGTGTCCCTGGAGGCGTCGCCGCCCCTGAGTTGGCTCCTGCGAGGCTCCTTGTGGGCGCTGCAGACCCTGGGATTTTCCCTGAGGGCGCAACCTCTTCTGGGAGTATCCCTGGGGGCGACTGCGCCCCTGAGTGGGCACTCATGGAGCCACCATTCCAGGGAAGGCCCCTGGGGAATGCCACACCACTAGGAGTGCCCTTGGGAGCGCCACCATCGCTCGGATGGCCCCTGGGGGTGCCGCCATTGCTGAGAGTTCCCCCTTGAGGCGCTGCTGCCCCTGGAAGGGTGCTGGAGGCTCCGCCACCTTTAGAAGGGTCCCTTGAGGTGTCGTCGCCCCTGGGAGAGTTCCTGGGTGCGCTACCGCTTCTAAGCACACAGCTGACGCAAGGAAGGCCCCTGGGTGCATTAGTTTGGCGTTATTTAGATCTCTGGGAAAGGCAACGTTAAATATATACACCACCTGTTACATTTCCAGTCTCATCGCATTTTTAAGAAGGTAACGGAGAGTAATATCCAACAGGAAATCATAAGTTGGGTGTTTTGCTGACTGACTGCTGCTCTCTTCTCCTACTTGCTGTAATTTGGTGGGTTAAAAGAAAAGTTCACCAATCATAGCTCAGCAAGGGACTGCTGGAAGTATGTAATATATATTACATAACGAACAAGCATGCCAAAGGGTTCCGGGGTAAACCTTGGTAGGGCCCCTAGGAGGGTCCCTTGGGGTGCCGCCGCTTCAGGGAAGGTCCCTAAGAGATTTCATAATCAAAAGGTTGACTTAAACTTTGGTGCTATAAGTAATTTTATTGTTATCAACTAAATGTAACTTAATGAATGAAAAATACATCATCACAACATATGATTATTGTTAAAGATATCCTATAATTCTCACCTTAATTCTGGAGAGGAATGTTCCTCTTACTAACTCAAAAAATAAGTGTGATATGTGTCATATTCTTGGAAGTGATTCTGCCATACACATCAGCATCCATCCCCTGAGTGATGATATACAGTACTGTATTGTATAGTATTTTAGCGAATGAAGAATAATATAATATAATGTAATTATGTAATATAATGCAGTGTAATATAGTTAACAGATGCCTAAATTGTTGTAACTAGCCATTCTGCTCATGTAACTGTTGTTGAGGCGGCTGGCTGATGTGGTTAAACTTGGTTCGAGATTTAAGCCGAGACATCTTCGTTCAGTCAGCCGGTATTTAGTATATACTGTACTCGTGGGCGGCCTTGGAACGGCCACTCACTCTCGCTCCGTGCTAGAGCACAGTTCTCCTAGCCACACCAATAAACTGGTAAACGTAGTCTGTGTTTTCCTGGACCAAATACTACAGTATACAATATTGTATACTGTATACAAAAAGTTAGGGATGGCCATTTAATGCAAGTTCTATACATTATTACTAATGAGTAAAACCAATGGGAGTTACTCACAATAGTACCCTCATAATTAGTCAATACTGTACTACCATGGCTGTGGTTTGCTGGGTAGTTACTCACTCTGGAAAATGTCATTTCATTTGTTGAGAAGTACAGTACAGTACACTGTATTAAAAAAAATGCCACTTGTTTATCTTAGCTCAACTGTTAGGTCCAGTCTCACATGCAGAACAAATTGATTTATGGTCTTTTCATTAATAATTATTTGTAAACTAAATGAAGTTAAAATTAATACTGTACATTACAGCAAAATTAAAACAATTATATGTGGAATTTTCTATTTATTAGCTTGCCTCAAGTTAAAAAACTCTTCTGGACAATGTGAGTGGGTCCAGGTCCCATACACCTGATGGTATATTAGGATAGTGAAAATACAAAGTCTTTAGAAGACAAGAAGGCAAGTGTGTCTAGCACTGCATTAAACTGCCTTCACTTCCACAGCTGTGAAGTACTAAAGTATCCTTTGCACATCTGAGTGAACTGGGGGTGCCCCAGGAAATAAACCTAAGGATAGGGGTCAAACACTGTAGCCATATGGCATAATCCCATTAGTGAACCTAGCAACTGATAGAAATGTCTTCCGTTTACTTATTTCCTCTTCACCACTCATCGGCTCGTTAGCCGTTTGGGCTAATAATTGAGAGAAAGTAAGGACATGAAATTCAGAAAATACAATAATATATATGAAATAAGAATTGAAGTAAAGAAAAGAATAATGACTTAGAAAATATATGAAGCAAGTACAGGAGTATAGAAAATAAAATAAATAAAATAAATTTGAAGTAAAGTAAAAGTAAGTAAGTACATATACCAAATTATGTCAACATCTCAGAAGTTGGAGCTAAATTCATACCACACCAAGTCAATTTTGCTTCATTTTACTCGTAATTGGCATAAAGTTTACTGAAGTTTTCTCAGCAGGACATTATGAAGCACTAAATAACATTTTCGGACATCACTGCCACTCTTTTAGCAAACAAAAGTATAGGATGACACCAAATAAGTTTCATTGACAAATATGTTCACAGAAGTGTTTCTTTGCCAATTGCCAAAGATATTTGAAGTAGAATACCTTGATTAAATGGAATTATATGGCACAGGAAAAAAACATTGTGACAGAAAAGGAATTATCCCCAGATACAGTCATGCATTAATGGAAGAAGTATGGTTATGGCAATATCAAATGTAGCTTAGCAAAGCAGTGACTTTCAAATTATTTATAAAGGAAGGAAACAATATTATATCCCTGTGAATATGCAGCACTGATAATTTTCTGATAAGGTCATTACAGTATATTGAAAAATGACCTTGTCTACAGTACAGTATGTCCCACTAAATTTCCTGTATGCTGTATCCTGAAAGATACTGGTAAGAGTTGTTTATGAGAATAAGGTTTTAAGTAACTGGGAGTTTTAAGGAAACTGGCATTGATTTTTTTAGTAAACGTTGTGCATGTTGTCAAAATTTCTGACAACAGTTTAGCCTGACCACTTTTATCTTTTGTCCCAGAGAGAGGGTGTCAGAGGGTGATCATGTAACAGAGTCCAAAGCATTTTTAAGTTTTCACTGTAGCATAATCACATGACAATTGCACTTAATAGAGATATTCAATATACCGTATGCTTAGATGATCACTAAAAATCAGCTACTTTAACAAAGTACTGTAATCTATTCGTGTATTAATAAGTAAGTTGGAACTTTCAAATCCTAATATTATCTGGTATATAAAGCAGGAAAAATGTAACATAAAATTGATACATTCTGTAAAATCATTAAATAGAAATGAAAAACAAAAAGATACAATACAGAACCAGTTAAAATGAAAGTGGTGTTTGAAGGTGTCCAATAATTTCTTACCTGAAGAATCCAAATTAACAGTCCAATGCTATTATGATACAGTATACTTTTATCTCCATATTTTTTATCAACAAAAGGAAATGTGATGAACATACTAATATAATCAGGATTGCTTTAAAAAAAAAAAACTCATAAGAAATATTTTTTCACCATTATTTGCATAAGTAGCTCTCACACCTTACAGGCGTACCAACAGGACAAACAGTTAGTACAGTAGTGTACATTAGTACTGTACAGTATAAGAAAATTAAATGGTAATACCTGTATAACATATTATTCACCTCATAAAAATTACGGAGGATTTAGATCACATCTTATTATAACTATGGAATAAGTACACATCATAACACCGTGTATTATCAGCTATCCAGGTACAGGGGGTCCTCATCACCCATGGTTAATAGTGACCAGAAAAAACACTGATAGTGAAACCACTTATAAAGGGGAATTAATTCCCATAAGAGTCCAATCAGGACCATTACACTGTAAATGATGCTCAAAAAGTTTTATTTGATATCTTTTAACATTTAGATACCCTAGAAATATTTGTTAAATATTTAATTACACAATTGTAGCATCGTTTGCTAGACTTGCAAATCTCAGTGAAGGCTAACTTTTTAGGAATGAGAATTGTGAACACATGGAACAACCTGCCAGAAAGTGTTGTGATGGCACCGAGTGTGAGCTGTTGCAAGACTAGACGTGACCAGCACTGGAGCAGGTTCAGATACATTCAGGAGCCAATGCATGTCCAGTACTTGCCAACAGTGCATAACAGAGACGTGACCAATCGCCCAAGCAGCAAAAGAGCCAATCAGTGGTGGAGAGGATAAAAGTAAAAAGTAAGTAAAAGTATACATGCGACACAGTTCATCCAGGCAGTCACCAAGCTGACTCAAGAGACATGTATGGCTGATGTCTAAATGCCATGATGTTTCATCCTCTCCAATGAACTTTGAGAGAATGGGAAGCGAGTGGGAATTTTAAACGCTTATGCTCCCGACTGACGGATTTCATCCATGGAATCCTAGGTAAATTCGGGGAATTTTTACATATGCAGTAATTCTAAATAATTTAGCCTTGTAACTGTGAATCCACGAATAATACACTTATAACGGAGACCCCCTGTACAGTAACAACAAACTGCTTATACATACACAGCAAAATTAAAGCTAATAGTATATATGAGAACACACAAAATTATGACATCATTTAAAGAAAAAAAAATGGTATGCTTATCATATTTACATACTGTATGTACTGTACAGTACTCCATACTGCAGGTCTATACTGTACAGTATATCTTTATCATTAGCCTGTAACAGTCCTTTGCTGGATGAACTCTTCATTATGATTTAATAATATTAAATATTCCATCTCTACTGTCTACTGAGTACCGTACTGTACTGTACAACTTCCTAATTTCATTTCTTGTAAAAACCAGTGGTGGATTTCCTTAATCAACTGCTTCTTTTTCTTCTTGCAAGATACCCAAGCCACTTCATATATACTGTACTGTACTGTATACATACCAAGACAAGTACACTGTTAATAACACTTAACAATTCATCCACTCCTGTTGGTTTCATGCATACAACATAAAGCAGTTAATGAGTTGTAACTCTAATTTCCTTTAGAAAGCATAGTGCCCTATGATACGGTACTTAGAAATTCTCATTTACACTGCAGCTGCTGAGACAAAGAGAAAACAAGTGACTACTCAGCAGGTATAACAGGCAGGTCTAAGGTTTTGGACCTATTATCTTTAACTTCCATGTGGGGTGTCATGTTAAAGCTAATGATCTTGAGTCCCAAAAAGCCTCCAGAACCAGGCTGACCTTTGTGAAACAGCTCCAAACCAGACCACCAAGAGCTGGGAGAAGGGGACACAGTCTGTGCATCAAAGAAAGGCACAGTCAGCTGAGCAACATCCTTCCCCCTGTCTGTGGGTCCAAAACGTACAAAAGTGTCTGACACTGAATCCACCTTAGAAAGCCCTGGGAATTTAGTTGGGTCATCAGGAGAGTTTATCTTCAATTCTCTCCTTGGGTTTCTAGCCATTGCCGGTGTATTGTCATTACTGATCCAGTAGCTCTTGTAAGGCTGCAGTTGACCTGTTGTGTAGTTCACAGGAGTAATTTGTACCTGAGGCAAATAATAAAAACAAAATGAAGAAGTTTCTTGGAACACACTTCAAATTTTGACAGTCCTGTCTAGGTAGTAACTGTCATTATGCTTAAATTAATTGCAGGCAGTAAGTTTATTTTATTATTATGCATCTGTAAGCTAAGGAAGAACCTCTGTACCATGGCAAAAGTAAGGGCACTTACAGTACTGTATTTTTTTTCCTTTGGAAGATTATTTGGTACAGAGTATACCGGGTAGGTATAATTTGAAAATAAAAAGTAAATCAATCAAGTGTTATGCTATTCATTCTGCCAGAGAATTTGTGTATACTTTGTAATCTACGGTACATGGCTGTGGAATTATGGGTTACTGAAAAAATGTGTAATGCACAACAGGATACAGTATAGTACTAAATTTCACGGCAGAATTGAAGAATGTCATTCTTAAGTTTTATTCTTATGATCTAAACAATACAGTACTGTGCATACATTATGCAATCATACAGCACATACTGCAGAAAGTGTGCAGTAAATAGTAATACAACATTCAAATTTCATTTCTGTAGCATGGTAATTTTATTGTCAACATTACAGGCACCACAAAATTCTGGGCACAGCCAGTATATGTTGTCAACAGTGACAAGACATGGAAAAACAATGTGATTATAATTTTCTCAGGTTCTGGCCATAGAAACTGAGGCCAAAATGTATGAGATATACAGGTGAGCAGTGGGCATGTAAGCTCATAGGCAAACTAGTGAATTTTGTGTTTTAATTATCAGTTAATATACTGTATACAGTACTTTGATCAAATCTTCTTTGACTTTGCTTCAGCAAACTTGTTGTAGCTAAACATTAGTTTCTAATACATTAGACTAACAGCAAAGGCCATATGTATCCCACACTGGAAACTGTTTGTGTTGTACAACTTGAAATCACACTTATCTCCAACTGTTGATCTTAATTCAGAAAAAAAGAGACCCTTGTCCTCTTACTGTCTGTCTGACAGAACTACAGGGCCCTACCCCCTTGGTATGTTCCATGTTTTTCTTTTTGAAAATAGTAATGTACAGAATATTGCTTTCATGCAGTACTGTACTTCTGAAGGCAACATCTATTATCAAGGGTAGAAATTTTGTTGTGACCGGCCAGGATAAACACAATCTTCTGGTGTCCAAACCTCCCTTCCTGAGAGAGTTGGAATCCCTGTTCTCTCGTGTTGTTCTACCCAAGAGAACCTGAATATCTATGTTCCATGCTGCTCAAAAAAAAAAATAAATAAAATGGTCAGTTGCCCTTGTCTTGAAATCCTGGGCTTCATTACCAACCACCCTGCTCCTCCTACCGTGAAATGCAAGTTTCTTAGAAAATTTCTCTCATACTTAAAGAGGCATAGGATATACTGCCTTTATATACTGCACTTACCTCAAGATTGATATGAGAGCCAAGCATCCGGAAACGGACTCCAGTAACAACATGATCCCCAACTGACACCAGGCGGTCTAAGTCAATGCTACGATTCTCAAATGATAATTTCTTGTAATGTATTCCCTCTATATAAGCAGTGCTGTTGAGATAAAGTTCAATCATTAAAAACAATACATTAAGTATCTAAATGAACAAAACAAATTACATGTAGTACTGTGCTGTATTTACAGTCTAAAAACTCCTCCAAAATGAGGTATGTGGAGCTCTTACATACAATTGCCAATATTCTATATGCATTTTCCTTCTGTCTAGAAGAATGGTTCATACACCCTCTTACGCCAATTAAATACAATTTAAAACCACAGGTCATCATCAAATGACCTGTAAGACCTTAGTCACTGAACACTCATGCTGTGCCCTTTAGAGATGATAGGTAAACTATCTAAGATGACTAAGCTGGAAGATAATGTTCCTCTATGAATCACCTTTCTACAGGTTGACAATCCCTTATCCGAAATCCTTGGAGCCAGAGGCTTTTTGGTTTTCAGAATGGCTATTTCTTTTTTTTTTTTTTAAGCCTACCCGGGCACAAGTCACTGACCCACATTGGGGCCTGGGGGGGGCGAAAATATAATAAAAATTACAGTATAGTAATAATAACAATTCATAGGTCTAGGTCGTGTTTCTCACTTTTGACCTTTTTCTCATTCTTGTATTTCCTTATTATTATTATTATTATTTTATTATTACAGTATTATTATTATTAATTTTATTATTATATATTATTATTATTATTACAGTGACCCCTCCGTTAACGAACTCAATCCGTTCCAGAAGGTCGTTCGTTAACCGAAAAGTTCGTTAACCGAAACCATTGTTTCAATGGGTTTTTGGGTAATTGGTTCCAGCTCACCAAAAATGTCCTAAATTCAACAAAAATGGTAAAAAAGTTCACTTACTTTGAGGTGTGTATGTAGAAGGCTCCTGGATGATGATGATGGGATTTAGAATGGGGGTGGAGGAGAAGGAAGAAGAGAAGGCATTGGGGTGGAAGAGAAGTCACCCCATGGCACCATTTCACCCATAAAATTTTAGCTCTCTGGTGTAATTCAAGATTATCTTCTTTAAATCAACACTGCACTGCATTAAATATTGTCAATATGTAAAATATATTTCAAAATGACCAATAATTTGCTTGGAAACACAGAAAAAAAAGCGTTTAGTTGAAGAGAGTCTCAAGCAAGATGTTACCTCCAGTGAAAACAGAGAGAGACTAACTCCTGTTTGCTGTGTTGAGAGGCTGGATGCCGCGCATTAAACTAGTCACTTTACCTTCAATTATGTTCAATAATTAACTGTTAAAATGACTAAAAAACTGAATATTAAACTTTTGAAATTATTGAATAGTATAAACTTCTTGATATTTACTAAAATAGTAAGGAATTTAAGCCCTAGAACCGATTAATGTATTGGCGGACTGATACTAAAGCTGGTTGCCCGGTCAGTGCAAGCGAAAACATGTTGAGGTCGGTTCGTAAGAACTTCGTGAACCGAATTTTTTTCGTTAACCGAATTGAAGATCCTTATGGAAGGCAGTTCGTTAATCAAAATTACGTCAACTGAGGTGTTCGTTAAACGAGGGGTCACTGTACTATTATTATTATTGTTATCATTATTATTTTATTTTGGTGTATTTTTTATTAAAATTTATATTTACTATGAATAATTATTATAATTATTATTACTATTACATTTTCGCCCCCCAGGCCCCGATGTGGGTCAGTGATCTATGCCCGGGTGGGCTAATCCCTGTTTAAAAAAAAAAAGCCTCCCCAATTTTTTTTTCGGTTTTTAGAGCTTTTCGGTTTTTGGAATTTCGTATAAAGGGTTGTCAACCTGTAATTCAGTTAATTCATTATTGTATACAATACCTGTACATCTCATATGAAATAGTGGGTGACTTTGACCCATTTGTATTTATTAAGTCAATATCACCAACTTGGATTAATGTGCTCATGCATTTCAGACTCTTTTTCAAAGATAAGAGTACAATTTAGCAGAGTCAAGTGAGATAAAGTGTTAAGAATAGCAAGTTGCTTTTATGGGAATATCAGTCCTAGAGTTTGCCAAAATATTTTCAGATACCAGAGTTTTAAAGGTACTGTACCCTACAGTGATGCCTAATTGCCATCTACCAGGCAGCTCTAATAATACATGATGACTAAAAGGGGGTACTTGAATCCTCATATAGGCCCCCTATCAAACAAAGCTAACCTTTTATCCAAAAGGGTAAACTGACCACCCTTCTCTCCCTACTGCACTGTCAGTTTAAAGTGAAGGGCATATGCAATGGTTAAATTCCTCTACTTACTAGCATGACTAGCTTGTAAGCTGACAAGTAACAAAAAATTTTAAACATAATGAATAAATTCATAGACGAGGTGTACTACCTGATAATGCTGATAGGCTCCACATCAACCCACTCTACTGTTGAACTGTTGACCTGCCCTTGGGGAAGAGCTTGACCTTGACGTACCTGAAGATGAATCACTCTTCTCTGCTTGATAAACTGAATTCCTGTCACTACCTGCAAAGTTAATACTGTAAATGGAGGTGCCTCATCAGCAGTATAAATTAAATATTTAATTAAGAATAACGGTACCTATATGAGGAAATAAAGTATCCTCTTATTCCACAGTGACTGGTGGTAATCAATAGATCCCTGACTCCCTTCATCTTTCTAATGTGTAACTCACACCTCCTGTGAAAATGTCCTGAACCTGATTCCCAGTAAATCTTCTCACTAATCTCCAACTTTCCCGAGGAATGGCACATATCTCCAGCACTTCATCTGTTTAGGATAAAATCAGCACAAGGCTTATTGACACTGAGATTACACTTGGGCCTTACAGTTACTGGTGGTGTGTAACATAAAACTTGATGCTTTTTCACAAACCTTGTTTTTCAAGAGTTTACACACATAAGGTCTTAACAGAAGTGTGCTAAATTAGCAGTCTAAGGGAGCCATCTTACTAGATGCCATAAGTAACCAATTCAACATCTCTATAGTTTCAATCCATTGTTTTCAAAGGGTGTTTTCCTTCATCCCAACCTCAATGGTAACAGTCCATCCCAGCCATATGATCATAATACCAGTTGCAAACTTCGATTATTTTTTTCAGTTGGATTGATTTTGAGACTAGAGAACTGGTTGCAGAGACAAGACAAAAACAAAAAAGCTAAGAGGAGAAGAAAACTTGAGAGAAAGAAATGGATTAGTTAAAAAGAGATTAAGCATGTGCTCAGTTTGTCTAGCAATTTTTATCATTTGTATAAGATTAAACGAGGTGGAATCGTACTCCCCCTCCACATCGCCTATAGTTCAGTGCAAGTGGAGTAACTAAGCTAGTCTGTGTTGCCAATATTGAAATCCTTCAACATTATGAGTTCAGTTGAGAAATCAGGATGAATATTGTGTTTACTGTATCATCAATGAGAGAGTCAACAGACCAGGTACTAGAGGAGAGGAGCATGAGTAGGCATTTAGCAGCACCAGGAGAAGAGAGGAGCTTGTAAATGAAGTCAAACTGAGAAGACAAGCCAGAGATTCTATTAAAAGAAATATCAAGACTTTGTAGAGTAGCAAAGACCCCCAATGCTTCTGAGATTTAAAAAGAGATTGTAACCTGGAAATTTTATGTGATATGGTAGAGAAAAGGGAGAAATTTTAATAAGGAACAGTAAATATGGTTTATCTTACTGTAACAGAATTGGTGCTTTTAGATGTCACCCTTATCCTTTCCAGTGTTTTTGTTTATCAGTACAGTATAAGTAAGGGTAAACTGCTTTCTTTATGGTGTAGCTTAAATTGCAAACAAAAATCTTGACTAAATATTTCAAGTACTGTGCTGCATTGTTTAAAACTGTCAATGATACTGTACATGGAAATTATATCACTGGAAATTCATCACATGACATTCATTTGGAATATAACAGGTAAGGAAGCAACAGAGACACAGAAAGATATGTACTGGTATGCTATTTCCCCTCAAGTGTTCTTACCTTGTTGTTGCGTGTGTCACTGAGGGCAGGAACCAGGCTGATGTAGCGGTCAGTTGTGGGAGATTCACCATCATCACAAAGACAAAGGCAATAGGAACAGTGGAAAAAAAATCTCCACCATGAATCAATTTTCATTTCACTTCCTTCACACTGTTGAGTAGGTCCCAGTAAATGACGATTCTCATATCTGACATAGTCATACCGACGGTAAGGATTTCTAGACAAACATGCCCAAGCATCTGCATCATAAAATTGACAGTCATGTATGGTGCCCCTGCAGCGACGATGCTGACCACAGTACTGGGATTGAGGCATGTAGCACCCTTCATTCTTGGTGTGCTGGTAGTACCCACAGTTGTTGGAACAAGACCCTCCTGAATTCATATCCACTTCATTCTCAATATAACCCTAAAAAAGTAAAATAATCAGTAAAACTGATAAAATAAATAGTAAAACGACAGTGAACACGAAAGTAATATCATTTACATCACATTTTATGACCTTTTGGTCACCATAAGTTACCCAATGTTTTTGTTTTTTGGGTTTAAACCATTTGGTTTAAATTGGCCAACTATGAATTAACAGCTTTAATGAATATTATTATTATCATCATTTTGGAAAGACTCCATACATTCCCATCACATTCTTTACATATGTTGCATTCTGGTAAAGTAACCTCTAAAATATTTTTTCCTGTATGTACAGTATACCAAATAGTTTTTACCAATCCTTGTGTATATATTAAAGATTCCATATTCTTACCTGCATAAGTTCTGTTATCTGTACATATGTTTCACCCTCAACATGCTCCCGTGGATCACACTTGTAGAACTCCCGTGATTCATGGAGCAGCACTGCCTTGGCCTCTCTCATTATGTCTTCTGAATATTGTAGAAACAGTCTTTCTGATACTTCTTGCTCCACTGTAAAATTACCTGCAATGTGGAGAAGGTGACAATAAAATCAGAATTAATATAAATAATTTACAGGCAGGGTCTATGGATAATTGTGAGTAACCTGAGATGTACTGATGGTAAGTAACTCCATGGTAAAGCCAGATTATAAGGGTTAAACATGGCACAAATATTATTTACAAAACCAACTAGTCAAGTCTATCTTAACTTCACTTAGGGTAATCTGATCAAGCTTAATTTTACATTCAGTTAAAAAATCAAGTCCCACTGAACCAGTACCCGATGAACGAGAATTTAATTTAATGAACATACCATATTGGTTTAGGGTATGAAAATTCAATGAACAAGCCTGTATTCAACTTAATAAGAAAAGTTTTGAGTGATCCAGCTCACTCTGCCATTTGTGGAGTCAGGCTAGTCAACCTCTGTCTTTGTTTGAGCACCAGCCAAACTAGTGAATTCATTGACTCATTTTCTAAACTATGAGGTGAAGTTAGAGACAGGTTAATCCTCAGAACACATAATGGATTCTAACCATATGTACTGCCCTGACAATGTCTCAAAAACAACTGCAGAAATGATGGTGCTGATTGTAGTCTTGCACAAAGAAAATATATAAAACATATGGCTTCCAAGATGCTGAAGCTACATTTGCCTGCCAACCTGCCAATTTGTCTTTCAACACCTCAAGCTCCAAATTAAATAGCAAATACAAATAAAGAATAAGAAGACAGACTAATACAGTTGTATTTACTTTCCATATAAATCCTATGAGTGTGTGTCTCCCTCTAAGTGTAATCACAAGTCATTAAAATGTAAACATGACAATCTTCCCTCCTAAAACACTTACAATAAAATACCGGTACTTGAATACTGTGGAAGAACATCAGCAGCAATTCTATGTAGGTATGTTACTATTGTTGTAGTATACATATCTCCTTGTTGTTCTTCGATGTAAAATATAAATACCCTGTAATAAAGAAATATATATAAAATAAAGATAAGTTAGCTATACAGTACTAGAAGACTTATGTCAAGCTCACCTTCATTATAAACTCTGAGAAGCATCCAAGAAAATTCCAACATTGCATATCCCCGAGCTTCAGTGAGTGAGAGTAGCACAAAGAGACCATTTATCAGCTGCTGGGGGGACTGATTAAGTGAACACCGATCAGACTTCTGCAATTACAGGGTAAAAATATTTACAGCACCGAAAACAACAAACACAGGATGCAATAATATGCTGAACTAGTACAGGTACTGTATATCAAATATTAGGCAACAAATCAAATAAAAGTAATTATAAAAGCAAAATAGAAGATACTGTATAAATAATGTACCTGATGAGATAAGTACAGTACAGTACTTGTAAGTGTATAGAAACTGCAACAATGAACAAAGAGAGGTAGACAGAATAATTGTACTGTAGTGAGAATGATAGCTGCACTGTCTATAAGATTTCATCATTCAGCTTCCTATTGTATTATGGTACTGTAACTGTAATGAAGTGTATTGTATTATCTAATTCATTCATGTAAGTACAGTACAGTACAGTGTATACCAACATTGCAACACACATAACAATCTACTATCTTTACACAACTCACTTCTAGAACGTCATGGAGCATGACAAATAAGCTTGGTCTAAGGAAGATACTCTCAGGTTTATTTGGCAATCCTTTACTATCCCTCAACATTTTTTCCTGAAGAATCATTTTGCGTGTCACTCTCTCGGAGACCTTGTACATATCCTTGGGATCATTCAGGACTGTATAAGACTGAAAAAGTGATATTGAAACTTTGGTGAATCTTCCAGCAGAGTTAATTTGCCACAGAAGACATACACAAACATAAATAATAAAATCTGGAACAAACAAAATAAAATAAAGCAATATATTATGAGTAAACATTGGATACGATAAGGAAAAATAAGTGCAGATTTGTTCCTATAATCAAAAAGTTACAGTATGTATTAATTTCTTTTACTAAAAAAAAGGGAGAGTTTATATCTACTGTATTGTACTTCACCACATATTACAGTACTGTAGAGTGAAATAAAAAATATAAGAATCTGGATAATACAAAAATAAAACCTTTTGAACTATCTTAACAAGGAATGTGAAATGTGTTTGAATAGTTAATCAAAACCGTTAGATCATGAACATATGGGCCGGTATGTGAATACACCTTAATCACTACAGCAAAGTAATGTATTTTATATTGAATACAGGACACTTAGCAATGTATATCACCATATCTTACACAATGTTTTATGGAGCTAAGGGGTTAAATAATTACTTCAATAATCTAGAATCTTGATCCAGGTTTTTACCTCTAAAACAAATGGAATGGAGGATTCTAGACAACACACACACACATGCATGCACGCTCACACTATGGGTGACTGCAAAACTTGTTGGGTGAAGCCAGGCCAAGTAGTAAACAATACAACAAACACCATACCCGAGAGCCTGAGTGTAAGGAAGAAGTAGTGTGGTCCGCTGATTCAGGTGCAGCCATACTGTGGAGATGAGCCATCAAGGACATAACAGAGTGAGTGTCATGAGACACTACTGTGTTGGCAAAGTCCATTAATGTGTGGTCCTCCACCTGTCAAGAAAGAGTACAGTACACTCAACTACACAGTACAGTACTGTACACTCAACTACACAGTATTTAAAAATTCCTTCTTATGAATTTTGGTTTTATGTCTTTTGGTGTAAAAATGGTTATCTTCTTGAAACACTTGGATCAATGTAAATTATAAATTAATCAAAATTTAATCTTAGGAATTTAATATACAGTACAGTAGTCGTCTGTATTTGTAATAGAGGGTATACTCATTCACTTATAACAATGTAAATATTGCAGTTCTGATCATCTTGCAAATGGATTTTAGAAGCTAGTACAGTAGTCTAAATATTTGTGATCACAAAATACAAGAAGCAAAACTTGCCTTATCTTTGAGATGTTGATAAAGAAGGAATCGCTTGTAGAGTGTGTTGATAGGCCTGGCATATTCCTCCACTGTGTTGAGGGCAATCTCCCAGCGGACCATTTCTTGCATCCCATCAGCCAAGTCTCTTAGAGAATTTGCAATTCCATGAACCTATAATAGCAATAACATATATAAGTAAGGTTACTATAAGACTTAGGCTTCTCAAAATCACAGAAGTCAACATATATAAGTAAGGTTACTATAAGACTTAGGCTTCTCAAAATCACAGAAGTCACTGGAGCAGATGCATCCAGGGTACCTCAGATCATAAGACAAATGTATGACTGAATGCAAAAAGGGCCCTTTCAACAATCATACTCTAATAACTGAAGTTTGTGTGGTGACTTATGCTCTCTCCAAAACATCTAAGCAAACATAACCTCTCGGTGCTCCCCTGGCCACTGACGCCATCCCTCATGTCCCCTTCTTACCATACACATCCATTTCTCTTATTCCAGCAATACCACCTAATGCCTCTCCTAATTTCTTGTCAAGTTTATATTCCTCACTTCTGCAATCATCAGCTATCAATATCATCTTTTCACTCTTATTGTACAGTACTATCCACCAATTCAACTACTTGCTAGGCTATACTGTACACACATACTCAACCAACCAGTCTTCCTGTATACAGATCCTTTGCTCTCTTTTTCTCTGTACCTACCCCATGCTCTATCTGGTCAAGGCGGCGTGAGAGCAGCTCAAACATAGCAAGTATCTTTCGATCTGCTGAAGGGATATAGGAGCCAAAATTCATTTCTAATTCAGAAGCATTAAAAACCTGAAAGAAAGGAGATAAACTAATTAATTCCAAGAGGAGAGGCATATGTGTGTGTACAGTAACAAACTTTAAGCCATCTAGAATACTGCATCAAAATCAATTTGTTATTATAAACAAATTGTGATCATTTGAGCCAATTAGTTCTAGTACTGTAATAAAAGATACAACAAATAATTATGTCATGAATTCTGCCTTCAACACGGTCACCTCTATTCAGTAAGTACAGTCCTGTATAATGTACCATGAAGTGGACTATTGTAGTATTAAAGTGGTTACAAAACTGTTTCTGAATGTAGTCATAATACACTTACTTGTTCACTAATGAGGCCGATGAACTTGGCCACCCCCATGCCAATCTTTCCAATGTCAATAAAGCCCTGCAGAGCCATGCCAATATCACCAATGAGAGGAGTCAGCAAGTCCAGTACCTCCCTCTCTGTAAAAATCAATTCTTAGTTATGAATAACCACATCTCTATTTCCTTACAACAGAGCTAAGTAGTATATGAGTAGTATACATGCAGATATCAAATTTTGATTAACAGATCCTTAATCAGCATGTTCAGGAGTACTTATACTGAGATTTTGAACAAAATCTATTTTTGGCCGAAAATGACAAAAATTGTAAGTCTAATTTTGTAAGTCTAATGCCTTACAGAATTATTGGTCAAAAAAATGATTTTGCTCAAAATCTCAGTTTAGGTACTCCTAAACTTGCTGATTAAGGATCTGTTGACCAAAATTTTATATCTGGATTATTGCTTGTTCAAATGGCTTTTAGAAAAATTTAATTACATTTGCAAGTCATTTGAATAAGTAATAATGCAGATATCAAATTTTGGTCAACAGGTCCTTAATCAGCATGTTCAGGAGTACCTATACTGAGATTTTGAACAAAATCTATTTTTTGGCCGAAAATGACAAAAATTGTAAGTCTAATGCCTTACAGAATTTTTGATAAAAAAAATCGATTTTGTTCAAAATCTCAGTATATGCACTCCTGAACATGCTGATTAAGGACCTGTTGACCAAAATTTGATATCTGCATTATTACTTGTTCAAATGGCTTTTAGATAATTGAAATTACTTTTGCAAGTCATGTGATTTTATCAAGATTTATCTTATCCACGTTTTCATTGTGGATCTACATGAAATAAATATATATATATATATATATATATATATATATTATTGAAACATGCAAACATTTCTATAAATTTGGGGGCCCACAAGTAGGTAAATCCGGCCCTGGGTGTTAGCATGCTGGGGACTCACGTGCAGGTCTCTCATCAGGCCTGTAGGTTAAAAATATAAGTTTGTTTCATCATTATTCCTACTGTACTTTATGAAGTAGTAGTTTTACTTCCTAAAAAAATATGATCAAAAGAACCAATAACCCCCACTTCATTATAGCTATAGTTAAGAAATGTACGTAATACTGTACCTAGGGCTAAGGCATTTAAACTCTCGTTAGCTGACGTTGATGATGGCACAGTCAGCAGGCTGACTATTGCCACTGCCATCCACCACCACTTCCACCTCATCTTGACACTTCAACAGCGGGTGTGTGTATTAAGGAGTTCACCACCCGTCACACTAACTTTCCTGTAATAACATAATGATACAAGATTAAAAGACACAATACTGTACAATAGGCTACAGTAGACTACACTGTAGGCCAGAAATAAAAATTTTGTGCAAACACCGCCAGACTTTCAGTGTATAATGTACTGTACTTGATACCTAAATTAAATATTTTGTAGTGTATCCAGTACTGTACTCTGCCGTCTTTACTGTGCCCAGTACCTCAATGGAGGCACTTTTCCACAAAGATACAGTATTGCTCACAGTAAATCTTTATACTTTGTAAACAAACTCAACCTCAAAACATAGTACAAAAGCAGCCAGTTTTTGCAGGTAATCCTAACTGCAAATCAACCATACACAAAGTACACCACTCAGTCTCTAAATAACCTCTTCCTGGCCGGCTGTAGCCGTCAGTAGTCGTACACTTCGGGCTGTGGTTCATGGTTAGTACCTCTTATGGTGCAAACTTTATAATACACAAAGCTTAACAAAGTTATTGTAGTGGATTCCTCCCCTACAAACGCTGTTTGTCGCTGAGTAGCCGACCCCGCGAATTCCCCAGTGTATGCCTCGTGGTCTAGGTCAACCAGCGCCGCCTTACATAACGGAGGTCAACTATTAAGCCACGCCTACCTCCGCTATATAAGACCTGACCTCGTGGTGACCTATCTCTTTCTACCTACAGCCAGTCTTCAAGTAACACCACCTCCTCCACTCCTGCCTGGCGGCCCTCGCTCCCGCCAGCGACCATGGCGACCCACAAGCTGGTCCTCCTCTGAGCACCCTCACCAACCAGCTCTCTACATCACGCTTGTAACCATGCTGCCTTCCCAGCACCAAGCTGCACTGTACATCCAATACAACATGTATACAGAGAGCACATTGTGAGTTTCCTTTCTCCATCCCATCCTGAGTGTGAACCAACATCTCGTGCCCCACATTATCACTGCTGCCATAACCTACAAGAGATAAATATCACTTTGTGAAGCGAGATTAGAATTTTGAATAAAAATTAGAAAATAAAACCAAACATTTATTGTAAATATGCAGTTATATAAATTTAAAGGAGTTAGACTTATGAACAAGGGGAGGTTAAAGTAGGAGGCAAGATATATCGCGGTCTACCCTTTACCATTCTCTAAACGTTTTCTGTGAACAGTTGTTAACTAAACAGCAGGCGCCTTGTTCTCGCTGTGGCAACTCTTAAAAAAAATGGTTATAAGGAAGAGTTATACTCCCTTATTAGATATTTCTTCAACTAGATACGCTCTTCCTTATTTGCCCCCCTACCGAGGAAAATAAGTCAGTGTTCTTAACAATTTTGTCAAGGGTTATTTTGAAGCTCTGTACTGTACTTACCAGGCAAGCATGGGGACAAAGAGGCGGTTGATGCTGCCGCCCACTTCACCGCCACCACCAGGATGTTTATAGCAGGAGGCACCAGGTCAGCTGGCGGCAGTGTTGCATGATAAGTAAATTGCTATAAAATTCGCGATAATCATTCAGGGTACTGACCATTTGCTTTGAAATTAAAGTTAATTTTTACCAAGCTTCAAAATTTTTGAATATATGCATCTAACTTTACGATACTTTACGATAATTACATGTCAACTTGTTAACATGTGTGATGACTCTGTATTACGATTTACGTCGCCAGTTTAGTCTATGTATACTTCTGCTCCCCCCTTCCCTACCCTCTCACACCTTCCCTACCCTCTCACACCTTCCCTACCCTCTCACACCTTCTTCCCCCTTCCCTACCCTCCTCTACTTATGCATTCCCTATCCCATCCTCACCCCCCCCCCCTTTACCCCTTCCTCACCACTTCGTCCCCTTTCCCTACCCCCTCACCTCTGCTTCCTCTTTCAAACTCGATGATATCAAAAGCACCTTAACAAGCTTAACCATGGAGGTAGGGGGGGGAGGGTATTGCTGTCACGAGGCGACTGTAGCATTTTAGTGCTTTTCCAGATCCCTTTCTCTCCTCTCCTCTTCCTCCCACTTCTCTCTCCTCCATCAGGACCTCCACACCCTGACACTGGATGGGCCAACTGGCTGGATGTCTGTTGCTGACACCAGATAGATCAGATCACAGTGGATGGAACATATGACACTGAGTGAATAATTTAACATTGAATAGATCAGCTGACATTCACTATGTCACGTGGTACTCACTAAGTGTGCGTGTGTTTAATTTAAAAACGTGTGCACAGAATAGGGGAGCGCACACGCACAATCCGTCTACACAGTAAAAATGTGCGTATGTATGATGCACGCATGTTCTGTACAAACAAATATGTACATAATGTACATTTTACCCCTAAAGCTTACGTATAAACTGAATGTAGCGAAGCGTGGAAGTGTATGACGCCTCACCCACAACAAGACGCTTGTTTGTAAACACTGTATAACCCCGATACGGCGACCTCTCTGCCACTCCGGGTGTTATCCTGTTGGGCGTTGTAAACGCTTTTGGGCTTAACCTTGCACAGGATGCAAGGGGATGCCCAATAAACTAGCCTTCTCGCAGGGCAAATTGTAAAAAAATAAAAAATGTCACACCACTCATACATAACCCCGGTATATTGGCTACTACCCCACGCCCCTTGTAACCCCCAGTGTAGTTACCCTTCCCAACACACTCCTTATAACCCCCGGTGTAGTTACCCTTCCCAACACACTCCTTATAACCCCCGGTGTAATTACCCTGGGCCTAACTCCCCCACCACCCCAGTACACAGGTGCCTCTCCCCTTGGTCATGGCACACCATTAATTAAGTCCGTCACACGACCATCCTCATGTTTTCTTAGACAGGAAATACCTGAAATGGCGGTAATGCGATTTTAGTTTCGTTTCTCGGTGCCAGCGGCTGTAGTCAACAAGGCCTCGCCGAGTTGGTCTCCCGTATGAATATCCTGCGTCGGTCTCAAGACACCCGTGGTTTGTCGTCTTCAGTTAGGATTATCTCCCTCATGACAACTCTATCGTGTTCCATTTCCCATTAATGAAAATCTAAGCGTACAGGAACTTATAAGTCGGTCGGACAACGATCGTGTAGACTTAAGCTGCCAGAAACGGGATACTACACCATGTTAAGCAACTGAAAATCCGCCCCGCACCTCTTACTTCACCTGATGATTAAACACCCTAACCTAACTAAACTAAACTAAACCTAACCTAACCTAACCTAACCTAAACCGAATCTAATCCAGTCTAACTTAACTTAATCCTCCCACAGGTAGCTTTAGAGTGTTTAATCATCAGGTGAAACAAACTGGATGAGGAAATTATGCTTGAGGAGGTACAAGTGTCAAACAAGTAGACGGTTTTACTAAAAAAAATACCATTCTTCAGTACCAAGTTCTGATAGAATGATTACTGACTACAAGTGAAATAATTACTTAGTGGGTCATTGATCTTATTCGATACGTAATGGAGTTTGCGATATACCGTAGCCTAGCGGTCTACCTCACCTTGTTCTGGAAGGCCTTGTTGTGTTGTGTTTAACCTAGTTTATATATTTTTAACTTCGGTTCAGATAGAAAGATCTGTAAGCAAATATTACAAGGATGAAAAATTGTATCACATTCATTGCTTATTTAAGGCGTTGTGTCACATTTAAGATTAAACACAGCAGCTTATAGGTTAAAGGGGTAGCAACTGTAGCCTACTGTGACTTTTAAAACGAACGAGAACTTAAAGGGCGACCATGCGAGACAGTAACAGCATAGCTCTACGTATATCAAGTTACTTAGCGATTGATCACAATCTAAGGTTGTATAAACATAAATGTATAGCCATTAGTGCTTTGCCACGCAACTTTAAAACAGAAGTTCCCAACACTGTGCCCTGGTGATGCTTAACTGGTTGGGAATCTTCTTTAAAAGTTAATTTTGGTTTTAGAATTTTAATTATCACAAAAGAACAGGAAATCAAATAACTGTATTCGTGATAGATGAGGATGTATTTATTGGTGCAGTTTGTTGAAGCCATCAAGTATTCTACTCTAAAATAAAAACAATATATATATATATATATATATATATATATATATATATATATATATATATATATATATATATATATATATATACTGACAGTATACCGTAATAACAGATTCCAGTGTCAATCCGTTCATGTATATATTTAAATACTGTACAGTCTATACTTGTCTCTGTCCATAAGCAAATGCCGACATACGGTACATATATTCATTGACAGAAACGTGTATCCTGAGCGTACTGTATATACAGTATACTGAAGTGTACACGACGTACTCGTCACTCGAACGCAACATTCATGCGTCGGAAAAAACCCTTTCTCATTCGTTGACTCTGCTATATATTAGATATTTCTTACAACTGATCACGTGCTACGCATGAGCGGTGGGGGGTGAACAGAAGGAGAAATGTAGGAGGAGGAAGAAAGGGAAGCCAAGAAAGAGGGGAGAAGGTCAAGTAAAGTAGAAGAATAGACATAATGAGGTAAATATCGAGAGTATACACCGGTCAGCATGTCTTTGTTGTCAGTGTACCGGATGTGAAGAACGTTCCCTGCTACAGCCTCGATAATCCTGGACATGTATCACTGTCTGGATCCTAGTTCATGTCCTTATCAGTGCAACGCTTAATTAAAAATGTAATTCCATCTGTATATAGAAACAATTACTTTGGAATAATGTATTGTTTTGTGTTATCTTTGGAATTGATGTTTCAGAAAGTTTGTTGAAAGTAAAGTTGATGAAGTGCATAGGACAGCTGTAACCCTGGATAAATATTAGTAAACAAATGGTCAAAGAGACAAACGGAAGTGGGCAAGAAAAATAATGGAAAAAAGAGAGGCAGAGGAATTTGTGGGCGAGACAAAGAAAGAGATTAGTGTTGTCATGGCAGACTTAACTAACACAGTTCCCAAAAGATGTCACAAGATTTTTTTTTATCGCTTCACGGGCAGCACGACAGCTGTTATATGCTGACAGCAACAAGGGTGTTTGACTCAGGGATAACTATACCGAGAAGATGGTGTAAATACTTTTAGCTCTCTTCTTCTCCCCTCTATCCTCCAATTTTCTTTCCCTTTGTCCATTATTCTCTCTCTCTCTCTCTCTCTCCCCTTCTACGATTGAGTCCTGGCAGCAGGTAGAACGGTGACAGGTTCCAGGAAGTGCGGTGAGGAGGGGCGCAGGAACTGGTCATTGTTGAAGGGACCGCTGACTCCCACTGACTCACCAGCTCAATCACTCACCCTCCTCACTCCAAACTCCGTGCCATCAATCTCGACACATTAACTTTCCACCCTCACTCTCAGTTCACAGAGAAGCAGGACCTGTGACTTAGGCTACATAACCTCACAATCTGCTCACTGGTGACGCAGTTCCTCACAGCGAAATGCGTCACAAGAACCAGAGGTGTGTCTGAAAGTTGAGCTGAGCAGCTGAGTGGGTAAGGAAGAGGTGTGTGTGTGTGTGTGTGCAAATGTGTTTATTGTACAAACATCCGTTTGTGAAAGAGCGTTGTGTGTGTGTGTGTGATTCACGGTGCTGTGTAACACTGATCAAACCTTACACAAAAAGAACACTCACAGTTCACGTGTTACAATCTTTTAGCTTCAGGTATTGACTCGTGTTAAACCACTTACTCGAGAATTTATATAAATACTCGTATATCTCTCTCGAACACAGGGAAACACAGGTGAAGATGCAAGTATTTCTCACCTGTTTGTTTTGGGTGACTGGATTGGATCAACTAGTGCAAGAAACAGCACATACCCGGATCACACTAGAAGAGGTGTTTTACTCCCGACACGTTATGGGAGAAGCTGCAAATATTTATGAGTTTTGTAGTAATTCATACGAAAATAGCTTTAAACATTCACGAACTCTAAAGGCGTGTAATTTAGTGTGTAGTAGAACAGGAAAACAGACGGTGAGTTGATCAAAACCTTCAAGTTCATTACTGTTCTCTTGACACAGCCTGGGTCACAATACTGCAAGAATAACTGATTAGATTTATCATGAGAAACGATATCTGTAACACTTGGAATTACAAGCTTCAGAATTTTACTGATTGGTGGACGGGGAGACACCAGGGAGACGTTGTGCTTCACCTCGACGCCACACCAATTACTAATAATGTAGCCAGGGAGGAGTGAGAAGCCTCGATATATCACTTACTTTTGCAAAACTCGATCAAAAAGCCAGTTTTAAAACAACAGATAAACAAAATGGGAATGAAAATCACAAATTGCAGCCTCTTATTGATGAGAAAAGTTTCTTGTGTTGTTTATCATAGTAACATCGGGTCACACGAGGTATTAATTCAGTTCCAACGCTACTAGGAGTGTCGGAGATATGTCAAAACAGGTTTAGGAAACATTTCACTGGCGTGAGTAGTCGTGGGTGATGGGCACCCGGTAGTACCTCAACCCTATACTTAGGGTCCGCCCCTGAGTAGGACAGTTGACAGTGAGATCCGTTTAATTACTCGAACAGAATTCAAACGGACCCGTACAAATGCCCTAATATAACCAACTTTAACCGAGTCATGCTTCAGTAGGCGCAGCACAGGTTGGCTGAGCGTCAGCTGCTGCCCCGAGTTACAAGGAAGTTCTCATCAGCCTCTTGACAATAACAACACCGAGGCATTAGTATTGTCAAAACATTAGGTAATAATATTCACATTACTCAACTTAACAACGGGATTGTGATCTGATATCTAGAGGAAGGAATATCAAGAATGTATCTGTGGTACGTTTAGGTCAAGATCATCAAAGTCCCTTATTATTAACGCCGCAGGTGGTGCTGGTGTGGCCAGTCTCTCCAATACAGAGATCACTATACCTGGCGGAGAAACTAGCGATGTCTTTGTTACATTTAAATAACCCTTAAAAAACACTGATTTATTCGGGGCAACATACGTCACCAGTGGGATGGAACTGTTCAGAAGAAAGACATAGATCATCCACGGGGAAGTGAGTGGCATAACTATAAAACATTCCTGCGTGAATCTTTTTTCCACACAGCCCTCTGCATATCCATTCCGCTAGATTGCACCTATGAACTGCTCCAATGGCCTGGAAACTTTATATATTTGACAGGATAATTTTCATCACAGACACTACCTCATGAATGTTGTTTGACCAGGAGTAGTCAAACACTGTAGATTCTTTCGTTCTTGTCATCTTCAGTGACAACTTTCATGGCAGTGTTTACTTACATTTATAAAACTATTTTCCCTGCTATTGTGCAGATAAATTCCTCACCTCCCCACACTTTGACAGTGTGTCACAGCTCTATGTGGACAAGAGTAGACATGGGAAGTGATGACGTGTGGAGGAATTCGCTTCGCCAGAAGAACAAGGCCTTGTAAAAGATCAATAACTCACAATGTTGTATCAAGCAAACAAGGCTGACTCACCAGATCCTGGTCCAACAAGACAAACAGTGTCACTCGTGAGGACTCGAGAAGAACTCTAATTAAGGAGAATCAGTTTTGGCTTCCCGTCTCGGCTCGACTGTACACGGCCTTAAAAGACTCAAGTGAACTCGGTAAGTAAGGCTGTTAGAGTGTTAGAGCTTCAATAGCAGCATCACCACAACGTGTGTCAGCAAGAAGCCTTCTTGGTAATAAATGATCAAGGCTCTGCCTCTCTCCTCTTTTTCTTTCTCATATCATCAACTCCTAGTGCGCGAATGACCAGCTTTTCCTGCCTCCTCGGCCTCCCACAATACTGGTGACTATTACCAAGAGAATAGCCACAGTGATTTCCGCTTAGGGCTACATTAGGTAAACACCCGGTACGATTCCCTCCTCTATTGAGGACCACGTCATGGGCTGGACCCGGAGTTTTATTAAATATTATTATTGTTATTTTCTACTATACTGAGTATCAGAAAACACTGAAGCTACGATAAATATTCAATGTAATTTCGAAGACATTCAGAACGTCATTCTAGTTAAGAGATTAAACGAGTCGATTAGATGCGATTTGTTTTCTTCAAGTTGTGAAAATAGTTAATTTACCTAACTTAACCAAGTCCATGTGTAACATTACCCAAATTCAAGCAGCCTATTCTTAACATGAACACATGTATATGAAGGCGATGTTGTCTACTTTAAAAAATATTCTGTATAGTCACATCAGTCAGCTTGAACTCGAACGCTTAGCCCTCCACCACTACTTCGGACGTCACTTTCTACGTCATCAATGCAATACCACTTAGCAATTCCAAACCAATTATATAGACAATCGGCCAAAGTAGTTTATATCACGACCAAATAACTTCCGGCCAGCGTGACAATTACAGGTGTTATGTAACGTATATTACCTGCCACTAAGGCCAGTGTGTCCCGAACCAGCTGTTACTTCAGTCATCCACGTTTAATTTACACTGAAATGGGTCTTTTTTCCTTTTGTAAATTATATTCTTTGTCAAAACTCAGACCAAGTTGCAGATATTCATAATAATGTTACGCATCATCCTTTTATGAAAACAAAGAAGTTGTTGTGTTGAAGTAATTTGTTTATGCGTCACTAAATGTGGAATATAATGATGAAATAAGTTGGTAAATGATAATCTATTTTCTCAGCTTTTTGGGTATATATATATATATATATATATATATATATATATATATATATATATATATATATATATATATATATATATATATATATATATATATATATATATAATATATATATATATATATATACCTTACAAGGACTTCAGACAACTCTCCATTGTGCACTGCTATGCTTACGATAGTGTGTTTATTTTTTTTATTAACAACATTCCCTGGTAACTAACGGAAACCTAACCTTGTTCTAACCGAGCAAGACTCCTGTCACTACAAGGGGCACTCTTATTGATGTACGTACAAGGGAAGGTTTGTTTGCGGTTAGACAAGAATGTGAGTCATTGGAGGCACAGTTAACTCGCTGGTCGATTACTTCCAGAATTTGATCAATCCCAAAGTCTTATTTGCACTACTGTAAACAAAAATAAGGCTCATTGGTCAGTGTAACTTTAAGTTTCCATCGGGTGAGGCATTTGTAGAGGGCGGGCATAATGAACACACTTTCCCTAGTTTCCACAGTTCTTTGTTTTTTACTGTAATTCTCTCTACCGATTATTGTAACTATCGATGTAAATTCCACGCATTTTTTTTCATTTCGTAAAGTATAAGACCGAGGGCTGTGACGACTCAGTAACGTACCCCACTATTAGCACATACTGTATACTTGTAGCTTCCCCTGAGCCTAATTCAAGAGAAGGTTATACGTATTCATACACAATCGGCGTCTGTATGATTCTGTTCCACATTTAAGGCCACAGCTTTAATATAAAACAAAGTCGTATGAGAAGTGGGATATTCACTAATAAAGAGATATAAATAATCTAACTCAATCTAACTTACAGACGTTAAAAGTCAACTTCACAAACTAGATAATATGACTCCTGCACAATTTCATCCAGTACACCAAAACATTTTAACTTATGGTAAACTATCAAAGAAAATTTCCGGACAAAATACAAACATAAATAAATTAGTAATAGCTTTGGTGTTCCATGGTTCAGGTAATTACAATGACCTTGACTCTTGGGCCAGTACAGTCAGTCAGTCAGTCAGTCCCCACCATCAGTTAGGTTACGTCCATATCCCGGTAGGATTACGTTTACTTAAGCAGAGAACTTTAGTATTCCAGAGCAGTTATTGGTAAGTTACTTCTGTTGTCCCATTGTGTGAGAAACAAGCAAGGAACCTGTAACTCACCACTACTATTATGACTTGTCTTCCCTAAACTCATGTGGCTGACTGAATATTTCATCCTCAAGTTAGAATAAAATCATTTGATCTTACCATAAATAAAACTGACGTATACAATAGGTCCTTAAACAATAACTGCCACCTCAGCTAAATGAACAATAAGGCAATTATATAATAAATTATAAATGACGGAAGATTCTTAGCGTCTATAATAATTAATAAATTCCTCTAAAATACAAGATGACATTTGGTAGACTGACATCTGCCACGGCACAAAGGACGCGAGGGCACAGTATCTCTCCTGTACTTGATCTGTCCTCGTGGTCTCTATATCATGCACTTATATGTTCCCTTTGAACAATTTGATTGTTTTCTAGCCTAGTCGACCGATGAAACGCGTAAAGATCGTTTCGTCATGTGCTCCGAAAATGCTTGATAATCACAAATTTCCTTCCTGCAGGAGGTGAAGTGAATTCCATCCTCCTATTCGAACTCTTATTTAACCCAAAGATTTGTAGCTACAGTTGACTAAAATGTCGATACCGCGCAAGATTAAAGTTCAAAAGCGTAACAATTCCCCGGTGTTGGAATGTCTGATCTTGATAAAAAGGTAAACACAACAGTCTCGTAAAACCAAATGGAACATATTACGTCAAGCTGAAACATCATATTGTCAAATGAAACTGCACAGACACTTACCCTTGTTTAGCCTCGAAAGATGAGAACAGAAGACGGAATTAGAGATAACTGGCAACCTCTAACCAGTCCCCGGTAGTGAGGTCCTGCTCGTTATTCCCTCACACCCCCCCACACACGCACCTCAGAAAGGGCCCTAAATACCTCCCCTAATGATTACCTTTGACAGGATTAGAGAGTTTTGTTACCTGTGGTAGGCTGGAGGGATAGTAGGGGCACTGATGGATACAGCGAGAGAAGAGTGGCAGGAAGGAGCGGTCGTCAATAGAAGATATCCTCACTTAACCTAACCAAATCCCTCCCAGGTAGCGTTAGGATATTTAATTATCAGGTGAAATAAGCTTGGGGGGGGGGCTAATATTCACGTGATCCGAACATACATTGACGATTGATTCCTCATTGACAAGTAACCCTACCAGTGATATATCCTAGAGCTTCCTAAGGGCATAATACGTGGCATAAATAACAGACTCTGAGGCTTTACCATCATCATCATTCTACTATCACTAAGACCTTGGCTTAAGATCGCACGAATCATGATCCAAGCGATAAGAAGTCTCCCACCTTATCTTGAAAGTGAACTGGTTTATCTTATCTCATGCTACACCTCCTCTGATAACCATAAAACTGCATAAAAATGGAAGGATTACGTGAAGATTAGGCACCTCAGATTATATTATCCGATAATTAAAACATCCTAACGCTATCTGGAGGGATTTGGTCAAGTTAAGTTAAACCAAATTTAATATATGGACACAGGCCAATGAATCTGAACTCGTTTTATATGTAGGTTTGTTCAGTATGTGTGTCCTGTCGGGTGGGAGGTTGTCGATTGATCTATTCCTCTCTCTCCTCTCAGGCACATACTACCTCGTGTTCTCCCATGGTTACAGTTGCCCCGGTTATAAATATTTTATATATCACCCACCAGGCTCTATCCCTGTTGTTCTTGGACAGACAGATAAACAGACAGGGATAGACGGACAGAGAGAGGGATGAACGGACAGAGAGAGGGATGAACGGACAGAGAGAGAGGGAGGGACGGACAGACAGACGTAAACAAAGCCACTATACTTCACCTGTATGACCACTGACCAGCCTAGTTAACGTTCACCGGCACCAATGATAAACTACCCTCCCCCACCCCTGTAATGAGGAATTCCCCTTCCTCCTCCTCCACGTTTAATCACCCCTCTTTCTCTTTCTATTTCCTTCTGTGTGTGTGTGTGTCTCTGGATGTGTGTGTGTGTCTCTGGATGTGTGTGTGTGAATCCCGTGAACATATGTTTTAGTGGGTTTGTGTATGTATACAGTAGTGTGTGCATGCATAATTAATACGAGTATTTAAAATGCGTATGTTTGAGTGGTTGTAGTGTATGACTGAGCGGGTTTGTTAGTCATAGTGCGTGTGTTTGTGAATGTGACTGTTGAAGTGGCTGAATGTCTATTTGTATGAATGTATGTATGTGTTTGTGTGTGCCTGTGTGAAGGGGATTTTGCGGTGGTTGGTTAGTTACGAGGCCATATCCGGTATGTTGTGAGCATCGGTATCCCCCACACACTGCACAAGGTCACCACCAGTCACAAGTGGTCAGCATCACTTTATAAACTTCACAAGTCTATGTACAGTCCCCTTCACTAGTGCGTTTACAGGGGCTCGTCAGGTTTTGTGCAGTGTGGCAGCCCTGTGTTTGTTTACATTCGACAGAAGGAAACTCGCAATAATAAGCATGCTATAGAATCAAAAGTAAAACAATATTAAAACAAATATCTCAAAGATAATGAATTTGTGGAATGTTTGTATGACGAGCCCCTGTAAACGCACTAGTGAAGGGGACTGTACTATCGTGGACAAAAGTTCGCTCCCTGTGGTGGAACTGAGTCACAGGAATGAGTCTCCGAACTGACTTACCTTGACTGTGTGCGGGTGTGCAGTTTTGTTTCATTTGGGGTCGATACTGCTTCAGTTTTAGAGGGAGCGAACTTTTGTCCACGATAGTACATCTCGCGTCCCACAGCTACAGATATTTAAAATAAATGCCTTATCAAAATTACACCACTTTTACTGATACAAATTCATATCCCCATTTTTTTACTAACACTATATACACGTATCTATAGTGGTACAGCGGCGGTAAGAGCATGACTCACCAATAAGAGTTCCAGCCTCGGCCCAGACACACGTAAGAAGGATGTTATCTAGTGTAACCCTACCAACACAGGTTTCCCGGTTTCCTCATGTACTAACACTGGATAGAACGGTTAGTAAGATGATAAGTGGCGAAAATGATAAGAAAAAAAATGGTAATTAAGTTTTTGGCCACGGATGTTTTTTTAGGACATTACCCAAATTTTAGTAGTGGTCAGTAGGTGCTAACATTTGTAACAGTGACCACCTATACATGTGATATTGTAACACCCATTAAGGTCAATATGAACTTTCTTCACAGTGATAAAGTGTTAGGAGTCAAATGAGCGGTTAGTGAACGGGTACAGATGGACGGACGAAAGTAAATCAATTGCCCCTGCCACAAGCGCCATTATAAATACACGAGGAATAATCTAAATAAATTCAATTACGAAAACTTTACCCCAAGGAAGAAGGCAGATTCACTGACGCTTTAACTGCTTTAGAAACATTAACTAAAGCCCAAACGTTTAAACTTATGAGGTTTTGTATAGTCTATAAAACGTTTGATTACCTAATAACTTTCTTTCATTTAACTAAGTTCTATAAATCCGATACTGTACAAGTTATTTCACCCAATCCTGAACAGTGAAGTCAAATACGAGTGACGAATCAGTAATGGAATAAGTATAAGTAATTGATGTTTGGTTAATTACGTCACAAACCTTGGACTGCCAACCACCCTCCCCAAAATCACGAATGAATAACTGCAATAACATTGGTGCATGGTTGTGATACTCACCAAGAAATAACATACAGTGAAGAATGCTAAAATATTGTTATTGTGTTGGTGTAGTCGCAGCTAAGGCCATCAAGTGAAGTATATCGCCAAAAGGCTATATCCGTTTTATTTAACATTAAATATTGAGCAAAATCAGACCAAAATTGTCGACCAAACTAGCAACAGTCATGGTCTTGTCCTCTATCGCCCTGTACGAGACTCGATATAAAAGTAGGAGCTGACAACTACTAAATATTAAAGCACAAAATTACGTACTAAGACAAACTTAAGACTGTAAAATTATTTCCAAAGAAAAATAATCAAAGATAATTTTAATACTGTACTTACGTGTAACACCAAAGTTTCCTCAACAACTCTGTATCACAAAGCTGAATCGTTCATATAATTTGAACACAAATTTTCACTCAATAGTTGCGCGGGAGTGAAACACTCGTCACTGAAACAGAGCACAGACCCTCCTCGGTCAGTTATGGCAGCACACTGAGAGTCTGAGGTGCATGAGACAGTGATGGCAACTCACTACTCCCTAGCACTACACCGAGGTCCACGCATGCGCAACTCTCCCATCCAAGTGTTTTATTTACTTTTTTTACAGGTGTAGTAGACAGGAATTGTTCATGTTGGGTGTTCACTATCACTAAGTCATATATGGAGACTGACAGCCGGTAATAAAGTTTATATAAATTGATAAAACCTAATCAGATTAATAGTCGTGAACCGCTATCAATGTTTTAAGGGCGAGACAAGTACTGCTAAGACAACCAGTTTAATATTATTTTGTAAACGAAGGATCAAACAAATGGAGTTTTCTTTAAAGGCATAACATCATCTAAACCACAGCCTGGGTGATAAATGTCCTCACCACGACATTAATACAAGAAGTGGGTGGCGTGGGTTGTGATGAGGTGATCAGCACAGAGGGTTAAGAATCTCGTCACCATATAATTTTCACCTGACTAGATATTTAATGTACAGAGTGAAAGAATATATTACAAGTTTGACGTATTTATGTCTGAGTGTGTGTGTGTGTGTGTGTGTAGGTGTGTTGTTTTTATGAGTACGAGTGTATAAGTGTATTGTGTGTTGCGTGCATGTGTATGAGTGTGTATGTGTGTTGCGTGCATGTGTATGAGTGTGTATTATTTCCCCACATTCTTCATGGGGTCAATCTTATGGTTAAATCAATAGACGTCATATTTTTGTATTTTGAACTTTTATTCCGAAACTGTAGTTCAAGAGTTTACTTATTCTCACATATGTTAGTTCCCATAACAGCGTGGGAAAAGGTCGAAACAATTATAAACCTTTGAAGCTACGATCCATACAATACAATGATACACGATGATATTAATCAAAAATGTCTTGTAAACAACAGTGAGGATTTTAGACTTGTGTACAACAATATAATAAACTGTAAACTATATGGCGAAGGAAAACATACAGTGAGTTTGGGCTTAAAAACATGTTTTCACTTTAGTGCTTCTGCTGATCTATTGTTCAACATAAGTCCTCATTTGACTTCACATCTCTCTTTGTACTGTACACACACACACACACACACACACACACACACACACACACACACACATTAAATATATGACCAACCAACAATTCATATAGTTGTTCTGTCACAGTGTTGAATATATCTCTCGTCACACTTATAATTTTTCCGGTTCATATTAAATGTTCATTATCATTATATTTTTATATATTCAACGTTACAGAAGTTTTTGTGAATCAAAACATCAAGCAATGATAAATAATGAACAAGATCCATACTTTATGAACAATGCAATACGACAGAACTGTAGACTTCCCCAGGAGCTGAGTTCTGTAGCCCAGGACACGAAGGTTCACTGAAAAATCACTACATCAGGTTTGGGAGGAATATTACAGTCGTCATTGTGGTGCAGCGTAAAGCTCGTGCAGTTTATAAAGAAGTTAACATGGTGCTTCTCACCAGCTGTGTCAAGTGTTCACCAGGTCTCGGGCCCGACCTCAGCAACACGTACAGTGAATGATGAAGATATCCGGCAAAAGTACATCCAGTACATGACGTCAGACAATATTATAAAAATATAAATATTTTCCTATAACTTTGACATTTATACTGAAATAAGGCGAACATTACACATTAATACTGTACGGATTTTTCTGGGCTATTCGGTTTACTTGTTGTTTCAGCTGCGAACTCCTCTGCTCCAGCTGCTGCTGCTGTTGCTTCTGTTGCTGCTCATACCGCTGCAGCAAGACGGTCAGTTCAGTGGCAGAAATGTTATCGCCGCTGACTCTGCCGTTACTTCTAACTCTTGATTGTGACGCGTTACTACTGGCTTGGGCCTGTGACAGCATCTCTCTGTCACACTCTGTCTCAGACAGCTCCCGAGAGTCTGAAAACGCCGAGGGTGGGTGAAGAGGCCGAGGGGCGGGGGGTGTGAGGGGCGACTCCTCGCTGGAGGACGATGTCTCGCTGTGCACTCTGTGGGAACAACCAGAAATTTGTTTTTTTGAGAATGTTGGAAGAATGTTTCAAAATAACCCGTTAAAATTATTTTGACAACAAAAATGGTTTTGATTACTACTACAGTACAGCCTCCGCTACTGATGATACACAAACTGTACAGTAATGCACTGTACATCTATACTATATGTGGGATACACAGTGACGAGGACTTGGATCAAGATGAAGTAAACTACTGCAGTAATGGTTACCATGCATGGTGTGGGGCTGACCACACTATGGTTACCATGCATGGTGTGGGGCTGACCACAGTATGGTTACCATGCATGGTGTGGGGCTGACCACACTATGGTTACCATGCATGGTGTGGGGCTGACCACCCTATGGTTATCATGCATGGTGTGGGGTTGACCACCTTACATCTAGGCCCACCAGACATTACCAACAGGTGTGGTCAGGTATGTGTCACTTGTTATAGTATTTGTTTAGAAATTTCCCCAATTACACGTACAGTACTTACACTGTTTGTTTAAAAATGAAAGACAAATATGATTTTTTTTCTCAGCGTCACATAAAAAGGTTTAATTAGCTAAGATTCCCTTTGTGACAAAATTAGTTGTATTTGTTACAATGTGCAGTTAAGTTGCCTGCTCTTATACCTGGTACAGTGGCTGGTGTGTTTTGCGAGATGTGGCAACTCTGTGTTTGTTTACATTGTATTAAAACTCCCGGAATGGCCTTAAGGAATTTCACAATAGAAGACAGACTAAGGATGCTAGATAAATCTTCCACAGTGATGCCACATCTCACAAAACGCACCAACCACTACCAGGCATAAGTACAGTACAAGCGACCGCACAATCATGTTTATTTTTAATGTATGAACTGATAATATTCTTATTAACCCTCATGCAAAAAATGTGTGGTTTTGTGTCATACAGTCCAACAATCTATAAAAAAATGGCCAGTGCTGGAGTAAGAGTGAAGGTAAAATTAACAAGAGGAAATCATATGTCGTACTTGAGTAAAATCACATACACACACAAAGAGATGATCACTAAGAATTAAAATACCCAGGTATGACCCAGCCTGAAGACAAGGTGTGCGCCTGACCTAGGAAGTAATTATGAAACTGAACAAATCACCAGGTGTAAATGAATAGGTTAAGTAGTTTTATAATACCTTTTTTTTATTATACCAAGGCTGAGGCTCCACCTGAATATGATATTGTTATTGGATGAGTCATTACTGCACCTGGACTGTATACCTAAACCTCTACTTCGTCTTGCATTTCAGAATAACGTCGCTAAATAATAGATGTTATATTTTCCCTTATTCAAAATAACCATGCAATAAAAACTCGCAGAATAGTATAGGACTAGATTTCAATCAATGATAAAGATTTTAATTTTCGACCTTATGAACCTCTCAAAACACAGGTATACATCTATGAATGGTAATGATAATGTATACATATATCAATGTGATCCATGCAATACCACACACACACACACACACACACGACATGAGTGACGACAGAAGCAGAGGAGGTAAACTGGCTGAGGGGTGAACTACTAGCCCTGTGAGGAACGTGTGTTTAGTGTCTATTAAGGAGGAGGAGGGATGAAGGGCATGGTGGGCACTGCGTCAGCCAGGGACCACCTACATAGCTCGGCCTCCTCTACCTGGACTACCTGGCAAGTCGGACAGGTGGCAGTGGATGGGGCCCTACACGTCCTGCTGTTGCTTGCTGTTGAGGAGCCATTTGCTGTGAACCCAACTGCTGCATGTGCTGTGAGGCCAATTGTTGTGGGTGCTGTGAATTCAACTGCTGTAGGTGCTGTGGAGTCAGCTGCTGTGAACCCAACTGCTGTATGTGCTGTGAGGCCAACTGCGGCGGGGGGTGCTGTGAAGCCAATTGTTGTGGGTGCTGTGAACCACCCAACTGGTGCGTGTGCTGTGAACCCAGCTGCTGTGCGTGGTGCTGGAGATGTGGTTGTGGTGGCATCTGTGGGTGCTGATAGTGCTGCCGTTGTTGCACAGGGGAGGAGGCGTCGTTACTCTCGGTGCTTGAGTCACGCTGGGTGGCCTCCGTGCCTGAGTGTGGGTCAAGGTTTGTACTCCCTGCCAGTGGTAAGTGTCTATTAAACCTAAATTTACCCAACAAGTGAAACAAACTCAGTAACAGATGACCACAGAAGACAGTCTTTGAATATAATTATAAGGTAACTTTAAGCACGTCAGTCAGCTCTATGAATAACTCCTGATTAAGTGACACACTAGGTGACTGACTGACTGAATGACTAAGATAACTCGTCGAAGGGCCAGCGATGAGATAACACCCAGTTCTTGGTTACTCTCGTATCTTTAACTCTCACCTCTCGTGCAACTTCTGGAGCGGTGAGGACGACTACGTGTGTCCTTCCTCTCAGCCTCGTCAGTCCACGCTGCTGTCTGCTCCGAGGCGTCTCCTGGCAGGGGCGCAGGTGTTGGCTGGCCACCAGGGAGAGACTTGGGTCGGCTACCATACTCCCCACGGTTTCGATTACTTATGTAGGCAATTTCTGGTGGATAAGAGGGAAAAAATTAAGGATCATCATCAATCACATACGACACAACCCAGAATTAGCACAGTCATTGATACAGAGAATGCTAATGTTTGTAATACAGACGAGAGTACAGCAGGCCAATCAACCAATACAGTTAGTTTCTGTAGTCTATTCCGATACAACACACAATTCCTCATATTTCTTGTATAATTACCCTATTTTTACAGCTTTTCTTCGGGTTACTCACTTTTACTCTCCTTTATCGTGTGTTTTCTTGTTCTTGTCCTCATACATAATTGCATATATCTACAGAGTTGAATACTCATACTTTATTATATATACAGTAAGCACTAAGTTTAGCGTCATACTAGACACAATACACCTGTAATTTAATCCACATATCTTCATACACTTTATATGTGACAACAGCCTCTCTCGTGTGACACCTAAATCAGTGTGTAGATTTTTCCATCATATTTTGAATGCACTCCTGACTCCTCTTCAACTTCAGCGTAAATTCTGAACACAATCACAAGACTAGATGAGTGGTAAATAATTAATTACTACTGCACACCTTTTCTTAATTCTGTTACCTGTATGACAATTATCTCTTGATGTTGCTCACCTGTTTCCTTATAGTGAGACTGGGCCCTCTGTCGTCCAACCTGGCCGTAGGTGGCGGACTGCTGCTGGCCGTGGCGATCACTGTGGACAGGTTGTTCCAGACAGTCCCGAGGGGTCATAGCGTGTAGAGACAGACCGTACTCTAAGGTTCCCTCTGAACTTCCCACGCTAAGAACAAACCCAAAGATCTCAGAAGGAAAAGAAGTGCCAGTGAGAAGATCAGGTGAAGGAAAAAATGAAACCTAACGAGAGAAGACGAGTGGGAACTGGTAATTAACGGAAGATGGAATCCTTACAAGAAGAAACCTAAGTGAGTGTTTATACAGGAGGGATGCAGAGTCAAGGTACTCTATATGTTATACTTGTCATTATATCAGAAAAAACACCACAACATTTAGACGAACACAATATTCGAGGTTATTCAGAATTGTTTCACATGATCACGATGATACCTGAAGGTGGCGTAGGGGCAGATCTCGTAGGGGTCAGAGGTGTCACCCTGAGTCTTGAGGGAGGCGAGAGAGCCGCGAGGTTTCTTGGTGGGTGCGGGAGAGTAGAGGTGGGCGCGGGTGAGCTCTGAGTTACGGGCGTTGTCTTCCTCTCCCCCGCCCTTGTTGTCCAGACTCTCACCTGCACTGTTGGCCAGGAGGAGGACAAAAGGTTGATAAAGTATGAATGTTGACAAAGGTGTAGAGGTGTGATGGTGGTGATCGTCTGTTAGGAGAGATAGTGTCGTTTCCTTGTTCTCTCTTGGGAAACTGTTGGGGCTTCCTTCGGAGTCTTTTATTAAGAACAATAGACTTTTTATATAAATACAGTGCTGACAAGTGACTATTAATAACTAATTATGTATCTGCAGTTGAAGCTTTTACTACAAATTAAGAAAAAATATATGACGTCACGCAGAACATTAATGACGTGTTGTGATACTGTAGTTGTTTATGCACTTTAGAAAGGGAAAGTTTATACTGTAGAGATACGCACCTGTATCCCCCGTACCTGCGTCTCCTGACGGCGACACAGACGCAGATGATAAGAGCCGCTGCCAGCAGGATAGCACTGACCACGCCCGCCACCACATGGGCGTCCAGCCACTCAGTCATCACCACCGGGCTGCCCATCATCACCACCTCCTGAACCGGCGGCTGACCCGTGGCTTCACCTGCACCAACAGGTATTGTGTAGACTTGATCTTATTGCGACTAACATTAAGCACATTTAACTCTGTCCAAGTAACAACATATAAACAAGAAGAGTTAGTCAATAACAACATGCATATAAGGTGTGGTCCCTGGTGGCCACACTGACCACTATGGTCCCTGGTGGCCATAAGCTATACTACTCACCATCAATATGGCCTCTGATGGTCACGCGGTACACTACAGAAGTGTCTCCTGCAGTAGATCCCGCCGTGATCCTCAGGAGGTGCCAGGAGGTGGAGGTCAGGTCACAGAGGCCCAGGTCAGTAGTGTCTCTGGTCACGTGAGCATATAAAGAAGTCCAGGCCACCTCAGCATCTTCACTACCGCGTTCCACCTGTGAGAGGAAAAAGAACTTATGTCCTCTGTTGTACCCATCACCTCAGAACCACCCCAGCGGGACCATCACCCAACCAGCCATGTTTAATGACGGTGAGGCCAAAGATGTTTCTAAATTCAAATACATTTGTTTACTACACTCCAACTGATAATTGATCGACTTTTTGGTACTAAGATACAACACCGTGCCAGTTAAGACAATCATACGGGGAGATGTGTGACGGCTGGTTACCTTCCAGTGTGTGACGGGGCAGCCCAGCTCAGGCCAGACATACAGACGGAGCGTCACACACGTCGAGTTGACCTCCACTAACTTTGCCGGGTCGGGCCGCCCAGGAGCTGTGAAGTAAACAGTGTCAGAAAGAACTTGTCATCTGGATTTGGATGTTCAGGAGTTTGTATGTTAAAATTGTTCCTTGTCGCAAATGAAAAACAAAAATCAGATTCATTGAAGATTATTCCCTCCAGTTTATTTCTGTATGTGTGTGTGTGTGTGTGTGTGTGTGTGTGTGTGGTGCATTAGTATATTTTTACACACACTATGACACAAACTAATAAAAGGTGATACAAACTGTGTTAAATGGTTACACTGTTTGTCTTTACTGAGTACATCAATAGCAGGTAGAGAATATACTACATGACATACTGTAGGTTAAGAGGTTTATATCCTTCAAGGCTGACACCCGATCATAAACACTCCTCTCTCTGAAGAACTTTTACCTGTGGGTGTATGCTTTAAACCAAGGGAGAGTACACGCGACTGTCGGGTATTGTGGAATGTACTCAAAACTGTGGAATGTTAGTGAGGAATGTACTCAAACCTGTCAAATTTTAGTGTGGAATGTACTCAAGACTGTCGAATATTAGTTTAGAATGTACTCACGACTGCCGAGGGTGTTAGTGAGGAGGACAGGACTCGGGGTGCTGGTGCCGTGAGTGTTCCAGGCGGTGAGGTAGAGGTGGTGAGGGGCGCCACAGGGAAGACCTCTCACCATCACCGTCCTCACCCCAGGGTCAGCACTCGTCTCCACCCACTCCCCCGCCCGCTGTCTGTGATGCACCGTGTAGCCTGGTGACAGAAGGACAGTAACGATACAATGTTCTAGACTACGATAGTTTATGTAGAATATAACCTAACCTAACCCTATCGTAACTAAAGAGGCAAAATATTGATAGGTAAATAAAAATAATAACACCGATGTGACTTACCCAGTATAGGCGCACCTCCATCACTAGCAGGAGTAATGGTGAGGTTAAGGGCGTGGTGGGTGGCGTGGGCGAGAGCGAGGGTGGGTGGCGAGGGCGGCGTGACGACAACCACCTGGTGAGTGAGGCTGTCCACGCCCACCTTGTTCCTCACCCAACACGTGTAGTTACTCGTCTCCCTCACAGCTGACGATCATCACAATACATTTGAAAAAACATCAAACTTAACCTGGATTTATGAACTGAGGGAATTTATATGACCTTAGATATCCCCAAGTTAGAGTCATATTATCCTGGGTTCGAACCCCTGAGTCCCTGATCCCGGGAGAGTTGGATCAGAATCACCAGTAGATGGCAGTGTTTGGTGTTTGTTATTGTGCGTTGGTAAATGTCTCTCGTGCTGGTATATGGTAAGACTGAGAGACAAGAGATGGTAGACAAGAGGTGAGAAAGAAAGAGAAGAGACAGAAGCATTAGAGAGACAAAAGGCTAAGATACAGATAAAAAGAGAAGAGGTGAGATAGAGAGATAAGAGAAGAGAAAGACACAAGGGGTAATATAAAGACAATACAAAACAGGAGATAAGATAGAGGGAATAAAACAAGAAATAAAATAGAGAGACTAAAGAAAGAGAAAGACGACATAAGCAAGAGACAAGAGGAACAGCTGGTTGTCAGGAGAACACCATGGAGGGTGGTATTTGAGAACCAGCTGACAGATGGTTGACTAATCTTAGTAGAGTTGAAGTTGGAGACACACAAAACTGTAAAACTCATTAGACCTTCAGAGAGCTAATGAAGAGAAGTTTGTCTATGTTCAGTGTATAAAAAATTAACATCATAATAACAATATCTTAAGAATACAATTATTAGCTGTTAATTAAAGACATTCATCCCCGTACTAAGTATACAATTCAGACAGGTAAACATTCATCCAAGTCTTACAAAGATTTTTCATAACAATCATAGTCATTTCTTTTGAATAAATGAAACAGTAACTCAGGGGAAGGTTGTCACGTGAGAGCAGTGACATTCAAACTAACTGTGCCTCCTCAGTGACCCGCAGTAAATGTGTGCATCTTGCAGTGGGAAGGACTCGTTACTTTAAGGACATTAGGGATCATTTGTATGTTCTACACCTGAGGAAGGACGGAACTGTATATGGGAGACAATTCTACAGTGGCTTGTGTGGTACTTCATCAGTAAGTTGTTGAGGTGTTGTGACGAGGGAAGCATCAGAGAAAACACAAGGAATGTTTGATGGTATGGAGAGTCTATCAGCTTGGTCTGTGTGTTTATTGTTTACTCTCATCGTATCATAAAGTTGACGTGTGTAAAGAGGTACAGTATATCACAGCCTCGGTGATCACAGAACAAGATGAAACTGATCTTATTACTTAAAATTTTGTGTTGCTCATAACGTCATGGGAACTACTGTAACTGTAGTCAGTTGGTATATTTCTGAAGAAAGTAATGTATCTGAAACTGAATGTGTATAAACCTTGGAGGTATTCTTAAACAGTGTTTATAAATAAGTTCTCACCCGTCAGGTGTAGGTCGCCCCCTGGCAGGAGCTGAGTGAGCTGGCTGTTGGTGATGGTGGCGCTAGCCTTTGTCCAGGAGAGAGTGGGTGATGGTGACCCCAGGCCCCTGCACCCCAGGGTCACACCTGAGCCGGCACCCACCCACCACGACCGTCCTCCACCCACAGCAAAGGGGGCGTGTGTGGGTGTAGGGGTGGGCAGAGCAGTGAGTCTTGGGGACTGGCTGCCCTCCCCTGCCACTGTGGTAGCTGTCACCCACACCTGGCGAGTAACATGAGGTACAGAGTTAAACTTTACACTAGTTTTCTAGTTGTGTCAGTCAGCTCTTTCAATACCACCCCTCACCAAGTGATTACCGATGTGACTGACTGACTGAGAAGACATTGGTGATGCAACATAAAGCATTTTTTTTATCATAAAGAGAAAAATTGTGAAGTGCTCATAAAGGAACCTTCTGGGAATGGTTTGGTTTGACTATAATTATACAGCAGCCTCAACAAGCAGGGATAGTCCTCATAGTTGATTATTTATAAAGTCCAAAAATATTAATGTGAATCATAAGGTAGCCATCTGCCTCTGAGTATCACTGTCCCTCTCTTGCTGTTGGGAAGAGCTGTGGTCACCACACGCCACATGTTAGGTTCGTGCACTTGACCTCGGTAACATGACAAATCCCTTCCAGGGAAAAAATGTGTATATCAGTGTGTGGATGATGCTGAGTTAGCACACTACAAAAGAGATGTGCCGCTGATGCTGTTATTCAAGAACAAAGAAACAAGAGGACACTTAGGTACTAACCTGTACCCTGGAGGCCAATGTGAGGCCACTCAGCTCCCTCCAGGTGGCCTCTGACCCACCTGCACCCACCACGTCCCGCGATGCCGCCTGCAACACACGTCTCTGTCATCACAAGATATATTTTATCTTTACCGTTACCTTTACCTACGACCTTGTTAAGGCCATAAAGATTATTGTTTATTTACGGGTGTTTAAGACGACCAGTCAGTGTTACTCTCTATTATTGTCTCCCCAGTAGGATTTTTTTTCGAGCTGAAGACACATCAACGTTACATATTTTAGACGCACCTGGTCGTCCCTGGCTGAGTAGAGGGTGTAGTGGAGGATGGTGCCTGAGTGTGGCTGGGGCGGCGACCACGTCACCAGTAGGGTGGTGCTGCCTGTCACCACCACCCGCACCCTTCTCGGAGGCCCTGGGACTGATGACGTCAGTTAGAGTATGTTAAAGTGAGTTAAAGTTTAGTTTATTATATTATTCTTGAGACACTGTGTGATATATCATGATCTAAAAATAGAGAATTAAAGTCTTACGTGACCATAAGATTTGACAAAAATTATGTCGGCATTGGATGGCCAGCAAAAGATGGCCAACTAGTTATATAAATCAGTGAACCAATCAGTGAGTCAGTAAAGATTAGTAACACTAGAAAAACTTTATTTGAATGATTGCAGGAGTTTACCATCATCTTCAGTAACACAGAAAATTGGATGGTTGGGGGAACTGAAGCCCATGTCATTGAAAGCCTTGACTCTGACGCTGATGTTGGTGGCTGGAGGGAGACCATCCACGTTCTTCTCCAGGTTAGTTGTGTTGACCATCCAGGTGCTGCCTGTAAGGTATATTAGGTTTGATTAGCTCACAATGTTTTGTATTATATTAATCATGTAAACTGTCAGTGTTGGCCAAGTCTGGCCTTGAAGCTCACGCATGATGCTGACAATGAAATCATAGACCAAAGGAAGAGCAGATCTAGTGACCATTGATGCTTTAATTTCCAGTTTAATTCCACCGAGGGACTTACATATGTTTACGAACACTGAACACACGATATATCCCGACCTTCATAAATCTCTTAATTCGTAAAATAAAATCTTGCACATTACTGAACCCTCAGAGCATATGGAAGCAAGGTATCAAGGTATACATTGTAAGTTAATGATAATGCATCAAAAAACACCTCAGTAACTTTACAAATTGTTATCTAAAGAAGTCAGGGAAAAACCGAGTTATGTTCAGCATCCACCGAAATCGATTCTATCATTCGTTGTCCAAACCCCATTCAGTGTACACTCTTTTACAGATGTATTGTCAATTATGATCGTAGTATTAATTCATTACCAATAAAATAGAATTATGTGTAAAACAGAAAGTAATGCATACTCATTAAAATATGTCATCTGGCTGTGTGGTGACACACTCACTGTGAGGAGTGTGTTGGGTACATCAGCAGTGTACTGGGAGTATCACACTTACTGCTAGTGTCTTGTTGGACGTGCTTGGTGGGCGTGGCGAGGATGGTGTAGCCAGTGACAGGGGCGTGTGCACAGTGTGTGGGCGGGGGAGACCACCACACCCGTACCCCGCCACGTCCAGACCCACGACACGACACTCCCACCGGCGGACACGACGGAGCTGCGGGAGGAACCACCTGTGAGTCTACTGCGTCAGCTCAGGAGAGAGACTTTCATCACAACACTGAGAAATGTCAGAACTTTAGTATTTACCTCGTGAAACGTACATGGCGAATTCAAAACATTGTACAGTGTGAATTTAGGCTTCCAGATTATATTCACACAGTTAAGTGATTAAAAAATAAATAAAACACAACCGCTCCTCAGGCCCACCGTCATGGCTGGTGGAGTGAACTATCCTGGGGGAGGAGAGAGGTCCTGGCCCCGCCCTGGTGAACGCCCTCACAGCCACCTCATACAGTGTGGCCGGCGTCAACCCCCGCACCTCGTACTGCTCCAACGCTTCAGTGTCACCGGCTGTAGAGGGGGGGGAGGGGGGGGAGGGGGGGCATATCTTATTATACAGTATAGTAATTATTCTAACTTCACCTTTATAAAGACTTATTATTGTATTAACGTCCTTACTGATCTCCATACATCTTGGACCACCAGCGAGTTTCAAGCAGTTTAGCGAGTGTGTATTTCTGACATGTTTAACCCGTTACATTAATGAAAATACAATATCAATAATATACTACATGTGATTAGGTTAAACATGACATTTAATTTAACATTGTATTTCCATTTACATCTTCACAAACATATATAACTTACTACAAAGAAATCTGACTAACATACAGTATACCTGGTGGCTGTAATAATCCTGTCAATACAGCTAAAGAGTCCCTGTAACTCTGTCGACCTCTGTACTACTCACCTGGCAGAGCTGTGATGGGTCTGGTGATGTAGACGAGGTGGCCCTGGAGGTTCTGGCGACGGAGGGCGATGGTGTAGCCTCTGAGAGGACCGTGAGTGAGGCGTGGGACAGGGGCGTGCCAGGTCACCAGCAGGGAGCGAGGACCTCCTGTAGCAACACGTACGTCCTGAGGTGCTCCTGACGGTGCTGAAAAAGACAAAACATTAATTACAATATCCTGGTAAATTATTGAGATCGAGTCCGACCAACAATGCATTATGTTCAGAGTGAGAGAAAATGTGTGAAAGAGACAGAATATGAGATGGACAGAATTGGAAGGGTGTGAAGACAGGGTGGATAAGAGAGATTTTTGTGGAGAGAGATAGGTTGTAAGAGGGGCAGGGAGAGACACAGAGGGGGAGAGAGACAGGGTGTGAGAAAGTGAGTGTGTGTGAGACAGGGTGGGACACTGACCTTCCTCAAGGGTGGTGAAGAAGTGGACGCTGGAGGGCTGGGACACCCCCAGGTCGTTGTGAGCCATGAGCCTGACGGCGTAGGCGTGGTAGGGCGTGAGGCCTGTTAGTACGTGCCATGATGCCCACTGACCCACACTCACATTACGCCCATGGGACGTCCATGACTCTTTCGCAGCTGCTGCCGTGGGTAAGGTGACCAGCAACGGGAGGTGTAAGAGAAAGACGAGGAATGAATAAACTTACCTAGACGTTCCTGCCTTCTGGTTTACAACAATATTACAAGCAATTCATGAATATTGTTTTGTCCGAGTACAAACATTGTGTTATTATAATGTTGTGTATCAGCGTCAGTGTTTAGATATGGTGAAGTATGGTGTTGGTCACCTCGGTATTGTATGGTGATGGCTGCTGGCTGTGGTAGTGACCAGGAGAGACGGGCTGAGCGGCTCCCCACCTCTGACACCACCACTCCTGATGGCGCTGTCGGCGGCTCTGACGAGGTGGATGAAGGAGAGAGTGAAGTAATGTCAGTATTTTTTGCTTTCAAATACAACTAATTAAACACGCAAACACACATTCTGTACATATGTCGACTGTCTTAGGAACAACAACTGACGTCACTGGTGGAGTAAATATCTTGCTAAAAACTAATTCAATAAACTTTTCAACCACAGGATGAAGACAGTGTTACCAAGACCAACACGCGAGGCTCACCTATAACAACTATAGTGAACACTTGCGAGTGCTCGCCGTGACGGTTAGTGGCGTGACAGGTGTACGGCCCGGCGTCACCAGCCGTCACTGACCGTATCTCCAGTACCACCCTAACCGACCCGCCTCCCCCACTCTCACGTATTGACGTCCTGCGGGGAGGAAGGCAAATATCAATACACCAAATATCAAAACGAGATTATAATTAATTTGTGTCGATTTAACTCTCCAACAATGGCTGAGGCGAACACTTGACCAGCAGCAGTGGCCACCTGTAGTAGTAGGAGGAGCAGGAGGACCGCAGGACACCACCACCACTATCACTAACAGTTGACTGGAATAGAAAATGCTGGTGAGGGCAGGACAGGTGGTAACAGTGATGAACGTACCTATGACCTTGTGAGACAGGGGCGTGGTACCGCTGCCAGGTGAGGGTGAGAGGGTCGTCACCTGTCGCCTCACAGTCTACCGTCACTGTCTGTCCAGCGTGGCCTGTCACTGGTCCACCTTCCGTCACCACACGTGCTGGGGCTGACGGGGGAGAGAGGGTAGACGGGGAAGTGTTAAGACAGGCAGGTATACCTTGATCTCTCCTAATTTACCCTTGACCTGCCCCAACATACCCACGACTTTCCCTGACCTACTTGCCCTGACCCAAATGACACTTACCATGGACAGTAAGCTGGACGACCTTGGAGATGGGTGTCCCGATGTTGTTGGCGGCGCGGCAGAGGAACCACCCGGCGCTGCTAGTGGAGACGGAAGGCAGGACGAGCGACCCGTTGGCAGCCTGTGATGCCCGTACGTTATCTAGCACCACCGCCTGGAAGTCCTGTGCCGAGTCCCCTGCAACACAAGTAACTCACTACACAACACTTAATGACTCTCTATAACACACAACACTTACCACAACACAAGTATACCTATACAAGACTTAATGGTAATGCCATAATGAGTATTACCTGGTGCCTTCATCCAGGTCAGTTCAGGTTGGGGGTAGCCGCGAGCACTGCAGTCCAGGACGACCGTGGAGCCGACCAAGGCCGTGGTGCTGCCTGGCTCCACCACCCACCGAGGCGACACCTGCCGGCCACCACACAGGTAACTCCTGCTATTATATCCAATATCGGAATTTTAAGGCGACTCGCACTTAATATTATTTGAGTTTAGTCAAGAACATAATTATCCAGTTATTCTCATATAGCCACAAGACTATACATGTCTCCTACCGTACCCCATGACCCTTAATCTCGCCCTTAGTGACCTAACTTGACCCTGTCTCGTGACCTACCTTCACCATGAGCGTGGCAGTGTGGTTGGTGGTGGCGGCGGCGTTGGCGGCCTCACAGGTATAGGAGCCTGAGTGGTGCTCCTTCAGCTTCTTGAACAACAAGGTCTGGGGAGCCAAGGATAGACCTCAGTAATGCTACACACACACACACACACACACACACACACACACACACACACACACACACCTTAATTTATACTAATAATGGTCAAATCTTCCTGTTAAATTATTCAAACTGTTCATTTTATTGATGAACAGTCTACACTCGGTGACGAACACTTGCCACACTAACTGTCAAGCATAAACTAACATTAAGTCATATCAACTCAGACAGTCACTATAACAGACTCACCACACAGTCATCACCACAATCAACCAACAGACTCACCACGCAGTCATCACCACAATCAACCAACAGACTCACCACGCAGTCATCACCACAATCAACCAACAGACTCACCACACAGTCATCACCACAATCAACCAACAGACTCACCACACAGTCATCACCACAGACTCACCCTAGAGTAATCACTGAGCTGCTTAATATCGATCCCTGGGTCGTGCTGGAGGTGTCTGCCGTCCTTGAGCCAGTTGAGGGTGATGGGTAGGTCACCTGAGTTGATCATACAGGTGAGTTGTGTTCGTTCGCCCTCCTCCAGGTGACTACGGAACGAGAACGGCTCAATCTTGGGCGGCTCTGTGTAGTGGAAAAACAAAACAAAACATAATCAGTTACCATTTAACGTCCACAAAGTATCATTGCTTCTCTCCTTACTCCCGTTTATCAATAAGGTTTTCTATCCTATTATCCTATTATTTATTATAACGGAAGGAGAATGAGACTACATGAAGAAGAGACCACGGGATCCAATTCCCTTCATTTACTGTACTTTACTCACTTAGCATTTCGCATTTTGATACAGAACATCTCTACAGTATAGCGTTTAACAAAATAGATGAGTTACGCCACCTAGAAATTGTATCACAGAAAATGGTTTATGTTGGGTGACTAAAGTATTTTAGTACTGTAGATAGTGGAGGGAGAACATAGGAAATAGTGAGAATACGCTATATCTACTAAATAGAGATGCTTGGGGCTGAGAGTTGGCAAAAAAGGCTCTATCCACCCCCCAAAAAAAATAAATAATTAAGAACAAATAAACATGCTACACAATATTAAGTTTTGCGAACCAATAAGTAGAACACTGCTAAGGCTACACGGGGTATAATAGAAATCAAAATTCTACCATACTTGAAAAAGATACTTAATAAGAATTTAGAGAAGGTAAGGTAAATGAAACCACGATGAACATACTGAGGACGTGGAGGAAGGTGTGGGAGGCAGCGGTCTGGCCCTGTCTGCCGGTGACGAGGCACGAGTAACGGCCGATGTCACCACGAGCTGCCATCCTCACCAACAGCGTCCCGTTCCTCAACACTTCCTGTCTGTAACACAAGTGACAGATCAACACTCCTGGTTATGCAAAAAGAGCAAAACTGACGTCATTAATGGAACAGGTAAATCATAACATTAATAATCAAGCAACACCTGACTGACCGGAGCCTCAGGTACAAGGAAAAGATAAGGACAGACGGACAAAAACGACTCCTCTATCGTGCCTGTAGACTAGAGTAATGGAAACATACAGTAAACAGCTGAGTAAAACAAAGGCGCTATACACTCGCCAGAAACAAGTTCGAAGACTCGCCTGAGGGAAGTAGGGAGGGTGTGGCCGTTCCTCTGCCAAATAATGGAGGGCGCCGGGTAGCCTCCTGCAGGACACCACAGCCTCACGTCCTCCCCAGACACCGCCGTCACGTTGGCCATAGCGCGTACGAAGGGTGGACCTGTAGGAGTGGTGGTGGTGATGTAGTGCTGTGTTGTAAAGGGAGGGTGAGGGGTGGGGGGAGTGAGGGGGTTAGAGGGTGAGGGGGGGGGGGGGGGGGGGGGGGGGGGGGGGGTGAGGGGGTGTCTACCGTGGTGAAGTGCTGTAGTAAGTGTACTGTAGTCTGGATCTGACCAAAATAACACTCGACTTTTTTTTTTTGTAAATATTATGTGACAGCCAAAGCCAAAAAATCTTGAATATAGTCACACTAACTACACTGTGTCACATGTACCTGCACACATGACCACTATAAAAACAATATGTCACCTACACCCTATCCTCTTGGCTCTCCAGACAATAAAAATGAAACACAGATTATCAAGATTTAAAACTTTTTCACTGTATTTCATGTTAACATTTAAACACAATAAAACTTCTTAGGAAACAAAACTTTAAAATTAACCACAGTAAAGGTTAGGAAGGCCAACAAAAACTTACTTGGATGGGCTATGCCAAAAAAAAAAAATCTTGATCTTTTTTAAATAAGTCTGTATGTCGGTCGTGTAGGTAAACAGTTGCCACCAGCCAGAACACATTTAATATGATGCATCAGACAATCACTATAGACACACAAAAAACATTTCATTTATCGCTGTAAAAGAGAGAGACAGTCAGGAGGACACAACGGCCCGCCACTATAGTCACTGATTGAAGGTTCTCATTTGTAAAGGTCAACACGCATCCACGCCGCCACAGTCTTATCACACTCCATAATGACAGCACAAAGGAAAGCTGATGGCATGGTTTTCCTTTTTCACTAAACAATATTCTCTACTACGATGGCGCTGTAAAGATGATTATTTGGTGAGTGTCCTGTGTGTGTGCTGCCGCCAACACAGAGGAGGTGGGACAAAAGGCAGTGTGGGGGTGGGGGGTTGAACCGGAAGGGCGAGGAGGGTGAATGGGTACGGGAAGAGGTGGAGGGAGAATTGGTAGGGTGGTGGGGGGAGTTGGGTGAATCGGAAGAGTGACCGCAGCAGAGTACTCGTATGTGAGGTGCGTTACCGTAGACATTGAGCCTGGCGGAGTGGGCGACGGAGCCTTGGGTGTTGGAGGCGGTGCAGGTGTAGAGGCCGCCCTCCCGCCCCGTCACCGAGCTCAGGTTCACTTGGCTCACCACCTCCCCCAGCGCCGCCCTGAAGCTCCCCACACTCGTCCTGTTGGGGAGGAGACAGCTGAGAGACTGTTGAGAGACGGGGAGACGTTAGGAGGTCCTCGTGGTGATCTGAAGAAGGATAGGAGGGGCTAGTGACCTACCTGAGGGAGGGCAGGAGAGGCTGGTGATCGCGGGTCCAGGTGATAACAGGTGCAGGGGTGCCCACGGCCGAGCACTTGAGGGATACAGGTGACCCCGGGGACACCGTCTGCTCGATAGGCGTGTACCGCAGCTGAGGCACCGAGTCTGTGGGTGGGGGAGAGTGTGGGTGGTTAGGAGACGCCGTGGGCGGGAGAGAGAGACAGAGATAAAGAGAGACAGAGAGAAATAGAGAGAAGGAATACATTGTCAACATCTAAACAGAAAATACTACCTGTATGTGTGTGTGTGTGTGTGTGTGTGTGTGTGTGTGTGTGTGTGTGTGTGTGTGTGTGTGTGCGTATTGTTTACCTTGTCGAGCATAAGGGTTGAGTCCCAGATCACGGGAGGGTCGCTTGAGGTCACCACCCGCCCGCTTGTGGGTGGCAGAGTTGAGCCGCCTATGGGTGGTATGACGACTTCGATCTACCTGCCGTGGGTGACCAGGTGAGGAACGGGTGATCACGTCCCTGGTGGCCTTGTTGTCCTCGCTGCTGCTATACCTGCCGAAGAAAAATAATTACCTGTGTATAAGGGGAATATTAATAGTGTGACAACCAAATCTCAGACAGGTAATCTTCCCTGTCTGTCTTTCGCGTCTGTGTGGAGGCTCATGAGGGAGGAACAAAGAGGGAGGGAACACAGTGGGAGGAACACAGAAGGAGGGAACACAGTGGGAGGGAACACATAAGGAGGAACACAGAGATGAACATAGTCAGAACTCTTACCAAAACACCGAGACAATAACAAAATATCCACAACCTTTAGTGGAGATCAGTGAACTAACCCCTTGTGTATGGTGTCGCCTCTGAGCTGAATAAAAAAATCATCTAGCGTAAACCAAATAACAAATTAAAAGTGGCGTCCCCGTAGTGAAGGGGCGAAACTCTTTAACTTTCAATATCTATGTCGCTGTGACTCATAGGAATGTGGTTTTCAATGTGTATGTGTGTGTGTGTGTGTGTGTGTGTGTGTGTGTGTGTGTGTGTCATGGGGGAACGTGAAGGGAGTGTCAGAACCCGGACATGTCAACACAGACACAGACAGACAGACATTCCATACAGACACGCCCATTGATAACACACACACACACACACACACACACACACACACACACACACACACACACACATAATAAACCCCCCTTGGTCCTCCTCTCTCGCTTTATTGAATCACCATCAACGCTAAAGTTACCGACCACCAATTTCTCGACCTTCATTCTCTCGTAATTGGGTTTTGTCGAGAGTTTGACCCCGCAGGTAAAGGTTAGGGAGCTGATCTACTGTCCCTCTTACCTGTCATCACCTGTCCTTCTGTCTCCAGGGAGACGGGAGGAAGTAGTTCGAGGTACTGTCGGGTAGTAGTGGATGGTGATTTGGGAAGTGTCGGGTGATAATGTGTGGGGAAGTACCAGATGATGGTGGTAATGGTGGTGGGATAGTGGTAGTGGGTGGTGGTGATGGTTGTAGGTGGTGATGGTGGAGGATGGGGGGGTGCAGGGGCAGTAGTAAGAAGCAGTGATGGTAGTAGTAGTCAGTGATGGTCAAGAGGGAAGTAGAATATACCTTGTACAATAGTTGTTATGGAAGTATCGATAAAGTAGTAATAGTAATCGAGGGGGAGGGGGGGGGCGGTACCTAGTAACATAATACCAGATGAAATTACCGATTGAAAATACAAATTAATAAATAATGAGAAAAAAAGCTCAATAAAACCCCACTAGGCGACCTTACTGCTGTTGCCCTCTTGCCGAGTCATATTATTTTTTCGATATTTATTACTTTTTTATCACTCAAAAATATTCAACAAAATATTACTACACAAATAAAACAAATTCTAAATTGAAAGGATCTAAAAAATATTGTTACCGTCTGGACCATTAAGTGTTTTTTTAACTCATTTATTTTTCACTGAACACAAAGTTTATTTCACTTTCCGATTTTCGATGTCTGTCTGTCTCTCTGTCTCTGTCTGTCTGTCTGTCTGTCTGTCTGTTAGTCTTTTGTCTGTTTTTTTGCCGTTTTGTCTATCTGTCATTTTATGTTTTTCTATATGTCTGTCTGTATATCTATCCATCCAACCCCTCATCCATCTAACCACCCCCTCATCCATCCACCTGTCTGTCTGTCTGTCTCTCGGTCGTCCAATAAAACCTGTCTACTCAGTGCCCAAAAATCCTTTAGGTGTTTACAGCCAGTGTTGATCTGACTGGTGGAAGCTTCAGGTGAGGTCGTCTGGTAATGGCTTTTGAACGTCTGGTGAATGGGTTAATAGATGGTGAATATTGGTGAACGCATAGTGAACGTCTGTTGAGTGAATGGTGAACGACAGCCGAGTTTATGGTTGGTGAACGTCTCGTAAATTTCTGATGAACGGCTGATTAATGGTTTCATATGATGAGAGTTTAGGGAACGGCTTGTGAGTGGTTAGTTAATTGACTGGTGAACGTCTACTAAACGCCTGGTGAACGTCTAGTAAACGCCTGGTGAACGGCTGAAAGGAATGTAAACACAATGGGCGCCGACAAATGGGCAACGAGACGTGAGCGAGATAATAAAGAACAGACGAACGGCGGTGAAAATATTGGATGGGGGAGAAAAGATATGTACAGAGAGAGAGAGAGAGAGAGAGAGAGAGGCAAGATAGACAGACAGACAGAGAAAAAAGTAAGAAAGACAAACATGAAAGAAACGTACAAACAGAACAGAACAGAAACAAGGAAACATCAGTAGTTTTATGTTGCAACTCGAACAAAAAAAGAAAAACTATTGTATTGTTTATTCTGTCTAAAATTTAAATACATAAAAGTAAATATAAATACAATGTTTCACTGAATATATGAAAGATTTACAGCAACAGAGAGAGAGAGAGAGAGAGAGAGAGAGAGAGAGAGAGAGAGAGAGAGAGAGAGAGAGAGAGAGAGGATTGTCAGTGATGAAAAATGAATAAATCCTACACGGAAAATACAGTAATGTGTGGAGGACCCAAATTCGCCGCAAACAAAGTGAGTGAGTGAGTGGGTGAGTGTGTGTTCCATTCCATAGGTTTTACTTAACCAAACGTTTACTCAGGGAATAAAATTACTTATGAGGTAAAACAATTAAAGGTGATGGTTGGTGTTGGTTGTCCAAGAGGTAAACTTGTGGTGTAGGTCAGGTCACCCCTAGATGGACACCTTCACCGACCCTGGCTGGAGGATCACTCATCACATTCTGCTAATACTTCCTGAAGTTTTTGCTGTGTGGTGGAGTCGAGTGTCACCTGACCAAACTGAGTAGTGATTTTTTTTATACATCTGTGTGTGGCCGTATCATGTGCTGCCTGAGGTAGTCTTGTTAAGCCGTACTTTTTAATTTTAGAGTAAATATTTTTGTATACGATAATACAAGATTGTTGGTTGAGGTGGCGCGTCCTCCCAGCCAGCCAGCCAGTCAGCCACCCGGAGAGAGACGTGCCATAAAAAATAACAAGGTTTGTATACTTCTGAAATATCTCTCAAATCTCTTTTCATTTTGTCTCTTGAATATTTCTCTAAATCAGATCCACATAACGTAGTCCAACTTATTACTTCTTTTAAAGGTACAGAGTCCATCGTACTCTCATTCGGTCCATTGTACTCTCAGACGGTCGGGAAATAACCACAACAACTTTAATTCTGACAACATTTTAGCTTTATGGACGGTACAAATCCCGTCTCATCTTCATAACATTGTTTTGTGAAAGTGTAAGTGCGGCGAGGGAAAGCCAGCCACACTTTCTTCAATCTCGTCAGCTGGAGAAACAGGGGCCTAACTCCACCACAAATATGACATAAACAAACCCAAACAGAAATTCAATAACCCAAATGTCTCTAGACTGAAAACCCTTTAACCCAGAGGTCCTCATACTGCTTAGTCATCGTCGGGTCGCTAGGCACACGGGGGGGCAATATTTTCCCATTTATTGTTAAGTATTAAAGTCTGATTAATTCTGCAGTAAATATAAGAGTAATATAATATATTTTAATCCCAGTTAATATAGGGACACTACAGAGTTATTATCTTATGGTAATATATCTGTATTTGAGCATAAAACACACCGAGGTAGGAGTGTACAGAACAGTATATCCAATATAACAATTTATCATAACAGTATGTTAGAATAACACGTTATTAATTACACATTTTAGTATCAAAATTGATGTAAAAGTAATTATGGTAATGTTTATTAAATGGACAAGAATTATTCTGGCGTTAAACAATGTCGCTGTTTTTATAGGGTAGGTCACCCTCGTTAATGATGATGTTACCAGGTATTGTCCCTTTGTGGAGTGAAGGTGACACCATGCCATCACTATCACCACTACTATACCATCACTATCACCACCGCACCATCACATCACACTATTACCACACTATCACCACACCATCACCATACCAGCTATCGACGTCACTATATAATAATGACCTTTGACACGACGCTATTCTAAACAACTCCTGACAAAACTGATACGAATAAGTAACTCCTAACAGCATAATAATAATAATAATAATAATAATAATAATAATAATAATAATAATAATAATAATAATAATAATAATAATAATAATAATAATAATAATAATAATAATAAACTTCAATGTATAATAAAAATTCACACAAGGAAATACTAACAGTGTACAGTATTTCAGTTGGTAAAATATAACAAACATTAATATCAAAACACAGAAACGTATAATAAAATATGGAACGAACAGAGGATAATATGGCAGAGGTCCGACTCTCTCTCTCTCTCTCTCTCTCTCAGGATAGCGAGGTGGGAATAAAATATGAAGTCTCTCTCTCACTCTATCTTTAAAATTCTATTCACTGACACTACTTATTAAAACCAACAATGATTCTACCCATTGTAATCTTATTGGTAATTAAGATACGTAATAGGTTTTGTTTTGTTTTTAACGTTTGGAAAGTTTTTAAAGACGCGTATATCGACTCGTAAACATGAGCGTCACCTCACCAACGCCCTCAGGATCAACTACACCGTTTGATGATGTCTTGGGACGAGAGGCTCTCCATGTACACTCTTCCCGAGATTAATCCGATAAAAAGACACAATTTTATTATGTCATTTCAAGGCTTTTACGGTGGCGAAGTGTGTCGGAGGAGGTGTAACGAGTGGGGTGTTATCATCGCTACACTGGATATATATCTCTCATGGTCCACTCTAAAGGGATTACAGTTTCTCCTGGGTTAGGATTCTTGAATGTTTCTTATATTAAACTGGTGACGTAAAAACACATATATATTGATCATTAAACTTTTGGTACAGAAGCTAACTTGTAGATGAAATTAAACTTGACAATAAGTTAGACATATTCTCTCATTTCATGTAAGGAGTTAGATTACATTGTTGACATCTATCAGAGAGCATAACTGTATGGAAGCTTCATCAGGTGTTGTCTAGTCATAGCGTATTGACGTATTTACAACACCTGCTTAAAGACTTTAGTTGAAGCAGAGAAATTAATAATAACATCAACAAGCTTTTCACACAGTTCCACAAAGCATAAATCGGTTAAATACACTTCATCTTATAGTGAATAAACCCAGAGTAATAACACGCGGGTGATGAAAATGAATTACTCCACGGAAACTACTTAATAATAAAGCTCGTTATCCCACCACCGCTCGGGAGTCTTACCCGGGTCTTGACCTCCGGAGGAACTCGTTTCTAGGACGGAGAAGATCATAACTGGAGGAAGATTTTTATCTATGGAGATTTAATGTTTATATTACTCCAATCCTTCTCACCTTCTTCTCCTCCTCCTTCTGCTCCTCCTTCTTCTCCTCCTCCTCCTTCTGCTCCTCCTTCTTCTCCTCCTCCTCCTTCAGCTCCTCCTCCTCCTTCAGCTCCTCCTCCTCCTTCAGTTCCTCCTCCTCCTTCTGCTTCTGCTTCTCATCCTCCTTGACTCTTACATCTCCGTCTTTCCTCACAAACAAAACAAAGTGAACAACATACCACGACGGATTTTCCAGACATCAAAGAATAACTCGAAAAATATAATGCTTGCTTCTAGTGTGAACATAACTCGGGGTATAAATATAAAGCACCGTGTCTTTGTTTTCCCGTGTACTGGTGTTCGCTCTGCTCGGCTACTACTTTGAAGATATGAGATGCGAAATTTAGTATGGAAATGCATACACCCCCCACCCCCCTCCCTCCCTCCCAGAAGTGTCACAAAGGTGGAATTTTGAATGATTCCCCCTCCCCTCTCCCACCCTCCCCCCCCCTCCTGTACACGACCAGTTTTTAACAGGTGATATTTGAGATACTTATTTTTTTTTTGTATTTGTACTTAATTTTAGCCAAGGATGGATATAGGTAAGTGTGTGTGTATGTACTATAGTGACCATCTGTTTACCTGTTGTTAATGGTGATGGAGTGGGTGCTGTTAGTAGTGGTGATAATGATGGTGATAATGATGGTGGTGATGGTTATGATTGGTGGTAATGTTGGTGGTGGTAGTAGTGCTGGTGGTAGTAATAATAATGGTGGTGGTGATGGTAGTGCTCATGGTAGTGATGATGGTAATAGTGGTGATGGTGATAGTAATGGTAGTGATGTTGGTGGTGATGGTGGTAAGTTATTTTTTGAGAACATGACGAGGCCCAGGTAAGTCGCCAGCTCTTTGCCCGTGGTCACATATTGATCGTCAGGAGGAAGCCGCTCTCCACAACGTTCCCAATATAATCTCCCTTTCAGCACTGACAACAATCCTTTCCAGCACTGCAACTCCTTTTGACAACAATCCTTACCAAGAGTGGCAGCATCTCATTCCAGCTGACCTCTCCACCACCTGACCTCCTCCCCACCTGACCTCCTCCCAACACCCTGACCTCCTCCCAGCACCCTGACCTCCTCCCAGCACCTGACCTCCTCCAGCACCTCCTCCCCAGCACCCTGACCTCCTCCCAGCACCCCTGACCTCCTTCCAGCACCTGACTTCCCAGCACCTGGCCTCCTCCACACCCTGACCTCCCTCCCACCCCTGACCTCCTTCAGCACCCCTGACCTCCTCCAGCACCCTGACCTCCTCCTCCAGCACCCTGACCTCCTCCCAGCACCCCTGACCTCCCAACACCCTGACCTCCCAGCACCTGACCTCCCTCCCAGCACCCCTGACCTCCTCCCAGCACCCTGACCTCCTCCCAGCACCCCTGACTACAGTACCAACAACTTATATTCATCTCACAAAGTTGGCCCTTCCATTGTCTCTCATAACCCAAGTTTATGACTAACTGTGTGTGTGTGTGTGTGTGTGTGTGTGTGTGTGTGTGTGTGTGTGTGTGTGTGTGTGTGTGTGTGTGTGTGTGTGTGTGTGTGTGTGTGTGTGTGTGTGTGTATGTGTGTGTGTGTGTGTGTGTGTGTGTGTACCAGGTGTAGTATGGACCCTATGATGTAAATATGAATTAATAAAGGAGAAAAATATAAAAGTAAAATAAATAAATGACCAGAAAGTAGGAATAATATTTGGTGGTGAGAGGCGAGGTGGACCACACAGGGTGGGGGGGGTCACGTCCGGGACTTCCACCTCAAGGGTCATAAAAGGTGTACACTCACTCCTTTACCTGTACTGTGTGTTACTGTGTGTGTGGAAGGGTAAGAGGGAGGGAGGGAGAGTGTGTGAGGACAGGGAAGAAAGTATCAGAAAGGGAGAGAGTATGGTGAGAGGAAGGGAAGTTAGGGGGTTTTTAGTGAAGAGAGAGAGAGAGAGAGAGAGAGAGTGTGTGTGTGTTTGTATGTGAGATTATCTATTTATTTAATCTTACTCTATCATTTTCTTCTTTAAACACCTTTCCTCTCTCTCTCTCTACTATAATCTTCGCATCAGTTACGAGTCTTCACATTCTAAACCACTTTAAAAAAAATTGTAATGTTAATAACTATATGAGACCTGTCTTTTTTCATCAGTGGACAGTAGACGGTGAAGGAGGAATGGGTGAGTGGACAGTAGACAGAATAATGGGGATGGAGGAGGAATGGGTGAGCCTCTCTGCCGCACGAGCCAGTTATTAACGTTCAAGTGGGTAATATCTCAGACCTGTTGACTGATGCGGAGGAACGGCGAGAGGAGGAGAGATAAAGTAGTTCCCTCTCCCTCTTTCTCTCTCTAATACAACTAAGTATCATCTGCATTTCAGCAACAGAGATGAACAGTAGCGACAACAGTAATCACAGCAAAAACGTAAACGATGAAATAACAACAACGGCAACAGAAACAAAAGCAATCAACGGTAATACAATATCATTATCAACAACAGGAGGAGCAGTACCGACATGGATCACAAGACAAACAGTAACACAACAACAGAAACAGCACCAACAGTAGCAACAGTAAGAGAAACAACAGTCAGTAATCCGCAGTGGACGTCCGCGGTGAGGAGGCCCTGGGTCATTACTTAATGTGGGAGTCAAGACGGAAGAAGTCGTCCAGGTGAGCCGCCCCTGCATGTTGATGACCCCGTCGTGTGTTGTAGGAATTTAGCGATTGTAATGTCGATGAGGTTTGCTGTTGTCTGTGGGAGAAAAGATGGGGGAGGGAAGGAGGAGGAAGGAGGAGGAAGGAGGAGGTGGGAGATGGGTAGGAAAGACGAGAGTTAATGAGGTGGTAGAATGGAGAGAAATTGAGAGGGTTGGAGGAAGTTTTGGTGGGGAGGAGGTGGAGTTTATAGGAGATGAGGGGTGTTCTCTGAGGAGGGGTAATAAGTGAGGGAAGATGCATAGAGGAGTTAGGGAGAGGAAGGGGGGGGGAGGGTCAAGTAGTGAGGCAAGGAGGTGAGAGATGGTGGTCTTGATGAGGAGTGAGAGAAGGGTTAGAGATCCTAGGAAGGGAAAAAAGGTGAGGAAGGTTCGGGCGATGGAGGTAACGGTGGTAGGGATTAGAGGAGACGAGGTGGGGGATTGCAGGGAGTGAGAGGAGGAGGAGGAAAGCGATGGAGAGGATTGAGAGGACAGGGGGAGAGATGGAGAGGTTTGTCAGATGAAGAGAAAGAGGAATTCTGTTCAACTTCTCAAACAGTCATAAACACGTCAGCCTCCCAACACCCTCTGACAGGTTGTATATATGACAACAACTCGGCCCAAATATATATATATACGACTTGAAGACGACAACATCGACAACAGCGTAATAATTAAGTAAAAACAATTATCGAAATTACGCGCCGAGTTTAATATCCCCAGGTGCTTCTCTACGCTCTTCACACACACACACACACACACACACACACACACACACACACACACACACACACACACACACACACACACACACACACACACACACACACACACACACACACACACACACACACACACACACACACACACACACACACACACACACACACACACACACACACATGGACGAATATTTGATACTCTAAGTGTCTCTCAGTTTATTTTCACTTATTTTTAATTGCTTGATTATTTTACTTGAGAACGAAGACTACGATATTAATTCCTGTATACAAAGTGTAGTGGTGGTGGCTGGTGGTGGGTGACAGAAGTAGTGATGCTAGTAATGGTTGTGGTGAGGAAAGAACACAACAAGGGGTCACGTCTGGCCATCATACACTATCAACATCATTATACAAATAAATAATCACTAAAATTATTCATCTTGGGGTAATAAACATTTGTCCTCCCTCATAAATATAAATGTTTTAATCTTATGTCATCAAATTCCCTTTAAACCTAACTAATAACTTGGGTGTTACGTCTTATGGTATGCCGATAAACGATCTAAGCTCATGTAGGTACGTTGAAACCTCAGTCTTCAACACAGAAAACAAAACACCATCGATAGTCTTCAACAACACTCATATACTGGTTATGGCTGTGAGAGAGAGAGAGAGAGAGAGAGAGAGAGAGAGAGAGGCATAGCGGAATTTCAGCTACTCCTGTATCTCACTACGCTATGTATGAAATCTGAACAACGCGCGGGTGTAGCAGTATGGGGTCCGGCTCCATTCACCATCATACGAAATTCCTAAATTGTACCGCACGTTTCCATAATCGATCAGGGGTTGATAAAACGCTCACGGCATGATCTGGTATATGCTATATTAGATCGATAGCTGGTTGTGAGGCTTTATACCCGAACAATAGATGAACATTGGTTAATCTACAGTAGGTATTGTAACGTGTTTTACGTATTCATAAATTACACAACGATACTGTATTAAAAGCCCAGATTTCGATAATACAGGTACGGATATAAGTAGAGGAGCAGGTATATTAATTTCCATAAAGTTAGGATTTATACAGTGACCGCATCTACCGCCAGTAGTGACCGCATCTACCGCCAGTAGTGACCGCATCGACCACAACCTGACCAGCTCCTGCAGTGAGAGAGATAAAACTGCACAACAAACCACTGATAAGGAAAACAAAGGTAACCCGGAAATAGCCATAAGCTGCGTTAATGAGGAGCGCGCGGCAAGCTTGGGTAAGGTTACACTGAGACCCAGGTGTTGCTTCAGGCGGGCAGCTAAGCCGACATTCTATGATGGACAAAAGAGACCGGGTAGATGATTTACTATATTAAAACCTGACTTAACTAACTATAATCTGACTTAACTATAATCAGACAACTATACTCCGACTTAACATATTCAAACAACTATAATCAGACTTAAATATAATCGGACTTAACTATAATCTGACGACTATATTCTGACTTGACTATATTCTGACTTAACTAACAATAACCAGACTTATCTCTAAAATAATACTGGATTAGATTAAGTTTTTGTCTTATATACACTTCAAATACCAGGGTTATTATTTTTCATGTGTGGAATCTCAGTGTAAAGGGCGTTTGTTTATGACTTTCCTATCATTCACATTTCATCCCACTCGGCGCCACACACCTTCCCGGCCATCTCATATGATACCCTCACCAACAGCAGGTCGGTCTGTGAGTCCCGTGGCTGCCTGCACTAACACAAAATCACAGGCAATCAATGTTGTGTAAAAACTTGACGAGGCCACCCTAAGGATTTTTTGTCCCTCACGAATAACCATCCAGTGAAGACTCCCCTCCCTCTGGTGTATAGTGGCTCAGGATATACACATGACCTTGGTGTATATCTGTTCTGTATACTGCAACTCCACATTGTTCACGAATATACGTAAATATACCACAGTCTCTATACACTACTAAGCTTCGTCTTTGTATATGAGAGAGTCCAGTAAGTTTTTTCTTCTTTGTATATTTTTTTACGAGAGATATTTTTTTTTTATTCCTGCTCATCAGTGCAAGTTGAGATGAGGACGTGTCTTTTTTTAGGGTGAGTGATGATGCTGCGTCTCCTGGCTGATGCTGGTGAGAGAGAGAGAGTACTACAGTGTGTATCAGGATCACTACACTCCCTTGCTCACGGTAAAATTCAACCTCTGATGAAACACTGAGTAAGTCTCTCTGTTATAGAACTTTTTAAAGTGTTCATATCAAGGCTTTAAAGTTGACACGATGCTAGTTTTGTAACGTGAGTGAGTGAGTGAGTGAGTGAGTGAGTGTGTTCATTGTCTCTTTCTCACGACTTTGTTATCATCACTAGAGTTCTGAACGCCACTCCTTCATGACCAAAATGACACAGGTGAGAGTTAATCAGTTAGGTACTTACCGTGTGCCCAGATGCTGTAGCTGCTGTCGGGATGTTAGCTTGATGGGGTTGTTAGAAAGTTGTGGTAGAAACAGTAGTTGTTGCAGCGGTAGTGGTGGTGTTAATTTGCTGGGGCTGTTGGCAGGACGTGTGGAAAACTGTGGTAGTTGTGGTGGACGTGATTGCATTTGATTCTGTGGAAGTATGTGGCTATCTGACCAAACCCGGGTCTCTGGTAGTGGCTGTGGTTGAGTCTGTGGTTGTGTTGGTGGTTGTGTATATGAGATGAACGTCTGCCTGGGGGTAAAGAACACCACCACATCTCCAGGCAGTGGCGACTCATCATCTACACCCACGTCATCTGTAAAGACAAAATTAAATAATCAGAGAAGAAATAAACCCCCACAGTACTTGAAGTAAATTAACAGGAGCTACCAACCACATAAAATAATTCCCCTGATGAGTGACCGTAGTTTGTCAGAGGAAACACGTGATGTGGTAATATAATGGATATTCATTTAATTTATGTATTATATTTCAGAACAAGTTTGTAATTACAGTTAGTTAAACATAATACTGTGTGAGGTGTGTCAACGTGTTACCTGAGTCTACCTGATGGAGTTTTTATTTTATTGTTATTTACTGAACCAAAATTATATTCAACCCTTTAACCCAGCCAAATATATCCTCTTGACCACGTATATTGGAACCTCGTTGATTATAACACGAAAAGGTTTAACAATAATAACCTATAAAGACTATTTTGATGTTTCTTTAAGTTATAATTTGTTCTTTATGTTAAAAAGCGAATAAAAAACCACTTTAAAATATCTGGTCTTAAATTGTTGTGTGTGGTACTTCATCCAGGCCCAAGACACCCTCATAGATCTGACGAAGGAAGGGACAGAACCTCCTAACCTGGTGGCCTCTATCCCTCACCAGGAGTAGGTGTAGGAGTGAGGGAAGAATGAGAGGTGGGGGGAAGGGTGAGGGATAGGTGAGGGAGAGGTCATGGAAGGGTGAGGGAGAGGTCATGGAAGGGTGAGGGAAGGGTGAGGGAGAGGTGAGGACTGCAGTGGACGCACCATTTAGGGCAGGGAGGGAGGTGAGAGAGGAGGCTTGTCAAACACACCTCCTTCCACTTGGTCGCTTCAGGTAACGAGGCTCCACACACCATCACACCACACTACCACACACGCCACATCACCACACCGCGCCACACAAACACATCACACCACACTACCACACCATGACTCACTGTCACACCACGACACACCACGCCACAATACCACACCACACCACACACCATGCCTCACTATCACACCATGCCACACCACGCCTCATTACCACATCGCGCCACATTATCACACCACACCATAGTACCACACCATGCCACAGTACCACGCAGCACTACCACACCATGCCACAGTACCACGCAGCACTACCACACCATGCCTCAGTACTACACCACGCCACACTACCGCACCACGCCACACTACCGCACCACATTGAAAGATTGATGATGAGGTGTCAAGGGGGCGAGAGAGAGAGAATGAGGGAGTGTAAGCCTGCCACACTATACTTACCTCCCTCCCTGACCCTCCCTGACCCTCCCTCCCAGACCCTCCCTCCCTGACCCTCCCTCCCTGACCCTCCCCTCTGCACTTTTCTTCACCCCTACTACCTGATTATTCCCATCTTTATTCCTTCGTCTCTAACACCCTGCTTCCTCTAGAGACTCTCAGCCCGACCCAAAGCCCTTCATAGTCTGAGGTCGAGCCTGAGCAAAGAGGGGCTTCCGGCGGTCCAGTCCTCAGCCCTCAGCCCTTGGGGAAACAACGAAGCCTAAAAAAAAACTTTCCTTCCTCCCCTCTCTACTCCCTCACCACCTCTATCCTTCCCCTCCCTCCTTCCTTCCTTCCTTTCCTTGTTCCCTCCCCCATTTCCTCTACGCCCTCCCTCTTCTCCCTCACCAGCTCCTCCAAGGTTCTAACGCCCATTACAGGGAGGTACTGAGCGTTAACAAGTACACGAGGGTGCGACTACACTCTTACCCTAACTACACCTTCATTACTCTCACCACTCACACAGTCGCTACACGCACACAGTCGCTACACTCACACAGTCGCTACACTCACACAGTCGCTACACGCACACAGTCGCTACACACAGCACACAGTCGCTACACACTCACACAGTCGCTACACTCACACAGTCGCTACACTCACACAGTCGCTACACGCACACAGTCGCTACACGCACACAGTCGCTACACGCACACAGTCGCTACACGGACACAGTCGCTACATTTTCACGACCAACTCCAGTTCAGTATGAGGTGAGGAATGAAGCAACGAAGCAATAAATAAAGCAACTGAACGAAAAATGAAGCAACGGAGCGAGATGTGAAGCAATGTAGCGAGAAATAAAGCAATGGAGCAAGAAATGATGTAATGAATCGAGAAATGAAACACCGAAACCAAAAAAAAAAAATAATGAATTGACGGAAATAGGAATGAAGCAATGGAATAGAATGAAACACAGGGCCGATAGTTGAAGCAACGAAGCGAAAATAAAGCAACTTGGTAAAAAATGAAGCAACAACAACAAAACCAGTAATAATAATAATAATAATAATAATAATAATAATAATAATAATAATAATAATAATAATAATAATAATAATAATAATAATAATAACAAAAGCAGCAACAATAAAAATAACAATAATAACAACGACAATAACAATAATAACAACGACAATAACAATAATAACAATACTAATAACAGTAACAATAACAACAACTCACAACCCCACAAACAACTTCTAACCAATAGATATATATCGTTCCCTCAGATCTCTCAAACAGCCAGTCATCAGCCGAGTTCCTATCACCAAGAACCAGTCATCAGCCGAGCTCCCATCACCAAGAACCAGTCATCAGCCGAGCTCCTATCACCAAGAACCAGTCATCAGCCGAGCTCCCATCACCAAGAACCAGTCATCAGCCGAGCTCCCATCACCAAGAACCAGTCATCAGCCGAGCCCCCATCACCAAGAACCAGTCATCAGCCGAGCTCCCATCACCAAGAACCAGTCATCAGCCGAGCTCCCATCACCAGGAATTATCATGACAGGACCCGGAATTAAAGAAGTATCGGTTTATCTCTCTGATCACGAATTATGAGGATAACTTACGTGACCAGGAATTATTGAGCCATAAGTTAACATCCTGAGACACGACCGGGAGGGTGTGTGGGCGAGCCAGGGATATCAGTTTTAGTTTCCATTAATTTCAAGAATGATTAATTGGTGATGTTTCAATTTTGTGTTTTTTTTTGGTGAGTTTTGATGTTCTGTCAGGATGTATTGTAAACTTGCTCAGAAATAAAGTATCTTGATGATTTTGTGTGAGACAATGTGACAACGGACGAAGGATATTGACAACCCTACCGAGACAACGAGTGTTACATTCTGAAATTCATCGGTCTCTTCCGTATAGATGCCCTTTAGAAGCGAGTTACTAACCTACTATAACCTAACATTAACCTAATATTAACCTAACCTAATCTAAGTATATTTTAATTATGTTACGATAATAAACAACATAATAAATGAAACAAATTGTGCCACGCATGAACTAATTTCTATTAAATCAAAGTCATTAAAAAAGTTATCCATATTTATCAAAACCGTCATTTGTGTTGTAAGGTTTAATTGCAATATTACCCTTGTTTAACCACACACACACACACACACACACACGTAATTATCGCCAGCAAGAACAGAGTTACTAAAACATAATATTTACTGATAAACTCTCATACTTAATCTTCCTTCATCAACAGAGTCCCATAGGGTAAAATATACGTTATAAATAATATATTTAACAAACTATAGTTAGTTCGTCATATAATATGTCTGTTCATTATCATAATATAATGAAAAATGAGACATAACGACTGGGAGTTTTATTGAAGGAAGGAATCATTGTATACACGGCGCCTGTATGTGTCGGGTGAAGGAGTTATAAGGTAGTGAAACACTCTAATGTTTATGTGTGTATTGTGAAACATTATTAAACAACAAAGGAGTTTTATGAAGGACTTACTGTCATAATGGTCGGCCGCCTCAGGTGATGTTTTCCTTAATGAGCTGCATATATATATATATATATATATATATATATATATATATATATATATATATATATATATATATATATATATATATATATATATATATATATATATATATATATATATATATATATATATATAGGTTGTGTTACAGCGCTTACACGTACAAATATAGATTATGGAAGACTGGAGTTAAGATGGAATTCTGGCACTAAATTAAATCAACAGCTTTTTGTTTTTATTAACAAATCTGTGTTGAAGATTACACGAACTGAAACTCGGGGATATAATTCATGTAAAAAATCTACAAATATTTTAACGTAAACTGACTGAAAAATAAAAACATCCATAGAAGAATTATCAGATACTAAGTTAGTATTTGTTAAGGCTTTGTTTTGAATCTTTACTATACAAACGACGATGAATTCCTCAGGCAAATCCACTAGTCAAAATTAACGTAGCTGAGGAGAAAAATTAATTGTTAATCTTGAATAAATCGGAGTAAATTATTTCCGTCCTTCTCTGAGAACTTACATCTGGCGTTTAAATAAGTAAATGAAAGAAAATAAGAAGGTGGAGTCCAGAGAGAGTAGGTGTGATGTATAGTGATGTTTCTAAGTCTGTCTCTCTGTCTGTCTGTCTGTCTGTCTCTGTCTGTTCATCCGTCCGTCCATTCATCCATCCATCCATCTATCTGTCTATTTACCTATCTATCTATCTATCAACGTGATTAAATAATACATCACAGTGTGGACAGTATCGAAACAGAATCAAGAATCGTGTAAACTTACATGACTTATACAAGTCTGAAGTGACGTCATGTCTGCTCTGTTTATAACTGCTGTGACAGGTGTAACTGGCAGTCTAATTACACCTGACCATCTTGTTTGTGAGATAATGGTCATTTACACAACAACAACAACAACTACACTCGCTTTACCATTCACATGTTACAACAATACTAAACAAGAAGCTTATGACAGTGACCTTGATCTCATCTGTCCTTAAGAATCAATAGGTATTTGTGTATTTATAAAGGCAAATTCTTCAGTAAAAAGTTCTTAAAGTTACGAGTTGTAAATATAATTAGGTTAGGTCGAGTTGTAAATATAATTAGGTTAGGTCTAGGTTAGGTTGAAATGAAAATGCAGACAGACAGACAGACAGACAGACAGACAGATACAATAAATATGCTATACCCTTTTATGTCATCAGGGTGTGGGTGCATAAAAACATCCCGAATTGAATAGTAGAGAGAGAGAGAGAGAGAGAGAGAGAGAGAGAGAGAGAGAGAGAGAGAGAGAGAGAGAGAGAGAGAGAGAGAGAGAGACGTGGCCAGAACGGTGCCTTAACTGAGAGATATACAGCGGCTCCCTTCCCTCACTGCCTCTGTGTTATTGTACAGACAGCGACGATGAAATGCAGCGCCGTGACGACCATATATAGCAACATGGGGAGGGAGCTGATGTTATTTTGTTCTGTGATTTTGCTGTGTGTTTGCTGTTGCTTATGGGATTTTGCTGTGTGTTTGCTGTTATTTGTGTGATTTTGCTGCGCTGTGCTATTGCTGCTACACTCGCCATTCTAACACACACACACACACACACACACACGAAATTGGGAATCAGAGTTATGTCTCGTTACCATACTAATGAAGTCCTGTGTTACATCCAGGTTACTGTAGAGGAGTGAGGGAGGTATAGGAGGGGTAAGAGATGAACACATTGGGGGAGTCATTCTCGAAGTAGGACAACAGAGAAAGAATTATTGGTTTATGTTAAGCGGTATGAACTCCACAATGTCATCTACACTGTCGAGGGTGGTGGAGACGATAGCTTCCCTCCTCTGGCTTAAATAAGATACTGTCATATATAAACGTTCTGTTGACTGAGTGAAGTGAACAATGCCTTAGCTGTGGTCCCCGTTATGTTGACTGGGTGAACTGAACAATACTTTAGCTGTGGTCCCGGTTATGTTGACTGAGTGAAGTGAACAATACCTTAGCTGTGGTCCCCGTTATGTTGATTGGGTGAACTGAACAATACTTTAGCTGTGGTCCCCCTTCGAATCAAATTAAGACAGACGAGGTTCATAAAGCTAAGTATGTGAGGAGTTTGTATGTGAACTTTGACAGCGGGACTTGGGGTGATGTATAGAGACCATTATATTGTTTACAGCGATACCTCCATATAACGGACCTCTCTCTCCATATACTCCGTTAAATGGAGGTTTCATATCTAACAGACCCTCGATATAAGAAATATTCCACTCCATGTAGTCCGTTAAATAGAGGTTTTATTAGAGATATATGAATTGAGGACAGTAGAGAGTTACCATGGTTACATCTCCTTAACTTTTACTAGACCAGAGGGTTAAAAGAAGTCTCACGGGGGGGGGTGAGGTGGTTGGAGAGGGGAGGTGGAGAGGGCTGGGGAGGTGAGGGGCTGGGGAGGAGGGAGCTAGGGGAGGTGGAGGGGCTGTGGCAGGTGGGGAGGGAGCTGTGGGAGGTGAGGGAGCTAGGGGGAGGTGGAGGGGCTGGGGAGGTGAGGGGGCTGGGGGAGGTGAGGGGGGCTGGGGAGGTGAGGGGCTGGGGAGGTGGGGAGCTGAGGGGGAGGGGCTGAGGGGCTGTGGGAGGTGAGGGGCTAGGGGAGGCGAGGGGGGCTGGGAGGTGAGGGGTGGGGAGGTGGGGGCTGGGGCTGGGAGGTGAGGGGGCTGTGGGAGAGGGGGGCTGGGGAGGTGAGGGGGCTGTGGGAGGTGAGGGGCTGTGGGGAGGTGAGGGGGCTGTGGGAGCTGTGAGGGGAGGAGGGGCTGTGGGAGGTGGGGGCTGGGGAGGTGAGGGGGCTGTGGGCGGTGAGGGGGGGGCTGTGGGAGGTGGGGGGCTGGGGGAGGTGAGGGGGGCTGTGGGAGGTGAGGGGGCTGTGGGAGGTGAGGGAGCTGGGAGGGGATGAACGTAAATAAAAGTGGAGGTTAAAAGTTGACAAAAGATAAACATTTAGTATAACATTGACGACAATAGTTTGGTTTTGTTAAGTCAACATTGAGAACATTATCCTGAGTAAGCACACACACACACACACACACACACACACACACACACACACACACACACACACACACTAGGTACAGCGTCAAGGTGATACTGGTATAGGCTGTCATTGCTCTTGGCTCACAGGTGTGTTGGCGGGAGAGTTAAGCTTCTTTATTTGTGTTAGAATAAAGTTTAAATTTCTTTTTTCAATCACATGTTTGTTTTGCTGAGTGTCATCATATGTAATTTGGCTTCTGTGTGTGTGTGTGTGTGTGTTTACGTGTACGTTTATGTTCGTGTATGTTGTGTCCGTACATGACAAACCAAGCCAGTACGACGCAGATGACGAAACAGATACAGTAAAGCTATTTATTAATATTATTATTATTATTATTATTATTATTGTTATAACTATTATCACGTAAATATGTAATGAAAACTCGTATCCTCATGGCCGTGGTAACATCATACACCTGGCAGCGCTGCAAGTCGATTCAGGATTTTTTTTCCCAGCGGAAGATATCAAAGACGCGTACATGTTTACCTCTTATATTTTTAGGAGTACTTTTCCTGAAGCAGCGGAAAAGATAGACCTCATATGTAGTGATATTAACTCTAATATATGAAGTTTTGAGGCTGTAAGTCGCTTATTACACTACCTGTGACTGTGGGGGTAGAGTATTGTCTTGGCTCCTGTCTGTCTGTTTGTCTGTGTCTGTCTGTGCATCTGTCTGTCTGTCTTTCACCAGAAACTCTAGAACGGGTTTGCAGATTTCCACCAAGGTCCACGTGATAAACTTTCTGGTGTAAATCGCGCCAGAGTCAATCAAGAGACGTCATGGTGATAATCCTTTTCGGAGTTAAAGAAAACGATAACTTGAGACAGTTCCCAGCGGTAACTATATTAAATTACGGTAACAGCCTCACTACAGAAACGGTTCGCTGGCAGGTTTTGCATCTACTTGAAGGATGTGTGTTTATTTAAGTTTAGAATAGTTTACCTTCTTACCCACTTCGTCATAATGGATATTTAAGAAAACGGTGATGTAGGGAGCCCGCATCTTGTATGGAGGAGTGAAGGCTTCATTTTACAAAACTCCTCGAGGATATATCTTCAAGGCCAAAATGCTATTAAAACTTTTCAAAACTTTTCGTTATATTTTGTTAAATAACAAATTTATTCTCTCAGTGTTTGTTCTGCGAGGAAGATATTTAATTTAGTATTAATTTCTTATTTATCGTTTATTAATATATAACAATTATCAATATTGTAAATAATATATTCTCCTTTTTGATCATATGAAGATTAGCCCCCCAGCCTAAGGTTAACCACCTCCACGCTAACCTAACCTAACCTAACCTAACCCCCAGGTAGCACTAAAATGGTTAATTATCTGGTGAAATAAAATAGGGAGCTAATCTTCAGGTGAGTCTTACTAATTTTTTTTTTATCTAAAGACAATAAAGTACAAAACAAGACTAAAAATCTTCTTCACACACACACACACACACACACACACGCAGAAACACACACACACACACACACACACACACACACACACACACACACACACACACACACACACCTACCTGACACCTGAGTTAATTTAAGCCTTCATCAACAAACACTTTCTCGACTCTCCATGGCAAAGTTTAGTTTAACTCAGGTAATTCGTCCAGATGTGTAATGTATACAATGTCCCGTGGGCGGTGGATTATGTCGCCCACTGTCTGTTTGTTCCTGCTGTCTGTCTGTCTGTCTGTCTGTCTGTCTGTCTGTCTGTCTGTCTCTCTGTCTGATGTGTGTGTGTGTGTGTGTGTGTGTGTGTGTGTGTGTGTGTGTGTGTGTGTGTGTCGATGGTGATGATGATGATGATGATGATAATAACAACGACGATGATGATAATAAATATGGTGATAATGACGACAATGATGATGACGAAGACAATGACGACAATGATGATAATAATGAACTGTCGTCAACGCAGCATCTTGAAGTTGACCAAAAAAAAGAAGAACTGTGACAAGTTAGGAGTTGAAGGCTGATGACGGAGCAGTTTAACTCAGTTGTAATTAAGAGAGGCAGAAAAGTTGGACATTTTTCTTGAGCTAAATCTATAGATGGAAGACTACACGGTTAGCCTCGCACCATTGATTATGTGATGGAAGAGAGGGAGGAAGGGGGGCAGGGAGGGACAGAGGGAGGAAAGGGGGCAGGGAGGGAGAGAGGGAGGGAGGGAGAGAGGTTAGGGAGGAGAGGATTGGAGTAAGGGGAGAGAAGAGAGAGAGAGAGAGAGAGAGAGTAAACTGTTCTTGTTATCATACGTTATTCAAAAGTATTCATGACTTGCCACACTTTTCCTAAAAATCGTTTATAGGGAAAAACAACAAAACTCTATGACCTGACCTGCACCGACACTTGCCACACAACGAGTTCCTTTGCAACACCTACGACAAAATAACTTCTTTAAATATCACCCAGAAATCTTAAACTGCCATCGTAATATAAAAATAAATATAAAATAATAAAAAACCCTGCGATCACTCTTTCAATCTTTAAAAATAGTAAAGTTTCCGCCAGCAGCGTCCAGGAGACCAGACTGGGCTGAGGTAGTCTTCCTCAGCAGTAACTTTGTAAAGGTTCCTTACGTAAAGTTTATACAGGATGTTGTGGTAACAGAGTTCCCGAGGATAAAATATTTTACCATGTGAAAGCTCGTAAGTTTCACATCTGATATTATTTATATATTTCTACGCCAAAAACACAAATTATAATGAGAAACTACACAATTAGGTTTGCAGAATATCAGTTAGAATGTGGAAGTTGTCTTTGAAAACGTGTGAGAATTGAGTATGTTTCTTGTGTTGGCAGAGAGGGAGTGTGTGGCGAGGGTGACGGGTAGTGACGGTTGGTGACGGGTGGTGACGTGTGTTGACGGGTGATAACGGCCCAGGACGAGTGGAGGCGCGTCACATACTGGGGGGGGTGACAGTAAGGTTGTTTCTCCTGTCTTCAATGTGTTTGATTTTGAGAGTTAATAACGAGGTGGGTTAATGAGTTCTTGCCCCTGATAGTAAGACTGAGACCTAGACATATACTGCAGGTGTTGGCCTCTTACGTTCTCACCTTCAGTAGTGGCGGTCGCACACGTTCCACTCAGCTCCCTTGTGTGTCGGTAACGTTCATATTCTAAATTATTCAAGGCGGCCCTAAGATGTGTAAGTGAGGATAGAGACGTAAATAAACAGATAAACACACACACAGACGGAGAGCGTAACCATGACGACTATTATAACGTTCCTGCAGATGATAAGGACGAGGCGTTGAGTTTCTGTTGTTGTCGAGGGAAGAAGACCAAACCTAACCAAACCTAACCAAACCAAACCTAACCAAACATAACCAACCATCTACAAACTACCAACCATCATATTTTGTTTCAGACTTTCAGGAAATAGTGAGTTGTTACCCTGAGGAGATTATGAGGTAAACAAAGAGCTCAACTTTATCTAACTTTCCTTAATCAGAAGCTTTACTCGTCTCCCAGGACCAACTAACTCAGTGTCGTCGTCTCTCCTGTGATGAATATTCAGGTTATACCCCCCCTCCCCCTCTCCCCTAGCTAGAACGGATAGTCGAGGCTCTTGGACTATCACTACCCGGAACTGCTGCTTTACCACCCATCCTCCCCAACTCCACCCCCCCACACCCTATCCTCCCCAGCCCCCATCCTCTCCCGTCACACATCCTCCCTACCACCCAACCTCCCCACCCTATCCTCCCCCCAGCCCGTCCTCCCCTACCCCTATCGTTTTCCACCCCATCCTCCCTTCCCCATCCTACCCCTACCCCATCCTCTCCCACCCACCTCCCCTACCCCAGTAAATGACACTGCTCTGTCTCACTGTGGTGTGTCTCTGCCTTGCATCAACTTGTACATCTTAACATTACAAGTTCAGGTAGTGCCAGTTACCGTCGCCTTGCCAACACACAGTACAGGAAGTCGTTATCAAAATATTAAAAAAGTCTCCGTGTACAAATATTACTTCCCAATAGCACATCTGTATAAAAAATGGCTGGCGTCTCGATTTTAGAAGCGTCTCATTTGGTGTTTCCCCGCGATAACGACTTGTGCCTGTCAGGGTGAATATGCAGAGCGAGTTTCACACACACACACACACACACACACACACACACACACACACACACACACACACACACACACTTCCACTTTAGTCTGTTATTGTTGAAGGCTGCGAGACACTATCTGGAATTCCTTTGTCTGTCTCTCTTCGCGTTTGTTAATATGTCTATCAACACAACAGAGAGAGAGAGAGAGAGAGAAAGAGAGAGAGAGAAAAAATGTTTCATATAACTGTGTGTGTGTGTGTGTGTGTGTGTGTGTGTGTGTGTGTGTGTGTGTGTGTATAAAGATGTTTAGAAATTTGTATTACATTAGTGACGTTTGATGTTGATGATGAAGATTACGATAATATATTTACGTATTTTATTAATTTTAAATTGTTGTAGAATGACATTGAAAAATAAATGTATCTTATATTTTGTATCAGGGAGACGATAAATGTGAGTACTGAAAAAAGGGTTAAAAAGTAGATATGTGATGTGTTGAGAGAGAGAGGCAGGTGTCTCTTCTTCCGTGTCAGGTGAGGGTGTCGTTGGCCCTATCTGCTTAATTCTTCCACACTTTATGATGCACGAAATTTATCCCGTTAAAAGTATTAACTAAAATGTATCCAATTTCCTATAAGATGTAATTATGTTAATGTATCTTCACACACACACACACACACACACACACACACACACACACACACACACACACACACAGGTAACTGGATCAAAGTGCACAATAAAGGAATAAAGAATATTGTCTCTCTGAATAATGTAACCAAAATATTTTTAAAGAGCAAAGCTGTCGAGGAAGGTTTGGCTAGGTTAGGTTAGGTTTAGTTAGGTTAGGTTAGGTTTGGTTAGGTTAACACCAATTACAGCAAAATTTCTGCCCAACATGCATCGTTAGTCAAGGAACACATGAACCAAACCTCACGAGACATGATCTAACATCTATACGGGGGAGTAATTGTGTTGCCTCTCTGAATGTCTCGTCTATACAGCTCAGAGTAAAGCCTCACCATCACCACACAGATCATATCTATATTTAGAGTCGTCGATACAGCACTTGGGTCAATGGATAATAGAGGAATCATGGGAAGAAGTTGTTCCTAGGGGGGATACATCAACACGACCTGCCTAATGTTGGAAATCTCCCCGGTGCATCACTACCACGGCAGTTTCCCCGCTAAAAATATCCGGGTGAGGTGATGTACAGTATCACAGTACGAAGATCCAAGTGATAAAGGAAGGAGAAGAAAAAGTGGAGGAAGAATAAAGACAAAAAAATTAGGAAGACGAAATGGCCCATCAAGGAGTTTATCAAGGCAGGTGAGGAGCTCCAGAGGTCACGCCGGGGAAAATGTCTGGTGTCAAGGCAGGTGAGGAGCTCCAGAGGTCACGCCGGGGAAAATGTCTGGTGTCAAAAGTCAGCTGAGACACCAAAGATTTTTTTCCTAGAACAACTGTAAGACAAGACTTCTTCTCTTCTTCTAGATCTATTTTGGGCTGTGTGCATGACTGAAAAGATTCCCCTCATCATTATTTTTCTCTCCTGTTTACGAGAGAAGGTGGACAACACTTGAAACTTGAAGGGAAGCGTATAAAGTATTCTCTTGGTGAAGGTGTTTACTGGAGGTGGTGATGACGTGGATCAAGAGATGTCTGGGAAGCGTTTCTTTCAAGCGGGCGACGTGTAAGAACTGCTGTTGCTGCCTGGGGCTGTGTGCTGGCTGTCTGCCCCGACCATGGAGGTATAGTACCTCCATGGTCACTTATCTGTACATGTCATGTGGCCCTGACTCCCAGCATCCCTGACGCCCAGCATCCCTGACGCCCAGCATCCCTGATCCCAACACCCCACTAACTGGAGATGGATGAACCCAGTTATCTGTCTCATTATAGTTACGAGAAAAAAGTTGGATTTCTCAAAGACTCGCAAGTTCAATTTCCCCCCTAAGATGGAGGTGTGAGAACGCTGGTAACTAGGTCACTTAAGCTGCGAGACAGTGGCGGTAAAAAGTGAGTCGAAATTGCACTAAAACTTACGGTAACTGGATAAATTCTCTTATCTTCCAGTTAAGGGGAAAGTTAGCTTACGATTATTTGAGAATCTTAGAGGTGACAGGAAAATGTCTCGAGAAGACGTTGCCAGACACATCCTAACACAGCCCTCACAACCTTATACAGTCCCCCATAACCCCTACATCTTCACACAGTCCCCCACATCTTTAGAATATTCCCACACATCCTTCTCACATCCCCGACAGCTCCCTCATCCTCCCACAGTCCCTTTACATCCTCTCAGCCACCACATCCTCACACAGTCCCCTCACATCTCCACACAGCCCCCCACATCCTCACACAGCCCCACGACATCCACTCAGCCTCACACCTCACCCTCTCTCATCCCTCGAGTGAAAAATTCATCCTAAATTTCATCTCATGTTTGCGTCGCGGCATAAAATCCACTTTTCTCCAGGCTATAAAAACTATAACACGAACATCAACGCTCCTTCGGTCTCAGTCATCCACCAAACTCAACTTCTGTGTTTGGTAAAAAAATTTCAGATATAAACAATGACGGTCTTCGCATATGTGTGTGTGTGTGTGTGTGTGTGTGTGTGTGTGTGTGTGTGTGTGTGTATAAATAAAGCCAAGATTACTTTTTTTTTCTAATGTTTGACAATAGTTCATCGGCCTCAGGATATGTTTGGATTTTTTTTCTACGTGTGTTAAGAATAATGATAAATGTGTCAGCCAGTAGCAACTATAGTTTTGTGGCCTCAAGGGACCTCATTAAGATGAATTCAAAACACGGTAGTGGAAGACAGGAGCGAATTTCACAGAGTTTCGTCCCCGTGGTTTAGTGAGCGTCTCTCTTTCTCTGAGCTGGCCGCAGGGGTTTATTGTACGGAGTCGTAGTCAGTTTTGTGATTACGTATTTCTTTTTCTCTCTCTCTTTCTCTCTCTCTTATCCTCCTCCTCCTCCTCTCTCTCCATCGCTCTCAGAAAAAGTTGCGGGGGGTTGGTGGGGGGAATGCGCATCACGGCCACTCGATAACAAGCTCTGTCTGACATACTTCGCGAGGAAATGTTCACATACACGCGCCCAGTACAGCAGCCGGCCGAAGATCCTCAAAGATTCGTGTGGTGAAAAGGAAAGGAGATACGGAGGTGAGGTGGTGAAGGGGTAAGGGGGTGAAGGGGTGAGGGTGTGAGGTGGTGAGGGGGTGAGGGGGTGAAGGGTGAGGGGGTGAGGTGGTGGGGAGGGGTGAGGGGGTGAAGGGGTGAGGTGGTGAAGGGATGCGGAGGAAGTAAGCATGTAAGGAGGTTAGCAGGTGAGGAAGTGAGGAGATGAGGGGGTGAGTAAGCGAAGTGAGGGAGAGATTAATTAACACAACCAATTCATCAGAGGCGTAAACACTATGATAACAATAGAAAACGGGATCCGTAAGCCAACATTTACCGCCAAACTGTAGCAGACCTGAACAATAACACATCAACCTAACCTAACCTAACCTAACCTAACCTAACCTAACCTAACCTCCAGTGTAAGAGAAAGAAAATTATTAACTGAAGGCAAAATAAAAACAGACTGTAGAGAGGCGTGTGGTGGTGGTGGCACTATTGAAGCAGGGGGGGGACAATAGACTGGCAGGCGGTGAAGGTAATGTGGCAGACACGAGTAAGTAACTTAAGTGAGTTAAGGAAAGTGAACAAATTGAGTTACTTGATCACTTTAAAGGATTAAGAGGTTGGTTGAATGAAAGAGAGAGAGAGAGAGAGAGAGAGAGAGAGAGAGAGAGAGAGAGAGAGAGAGAGAGAGAGAGCTAACAAGGTACTGGTGGTGGTGGTGGTGGTTGAGGCAGTCTCTCACCAGCCAACTTCGGGTCCTTCAGCTGAGAGAAACCTAACCTAACCTAACCTTACTTGTAGAACCCCACAATAGGTTTCTCAAATACATCCTCTACAATGTATGTATGTATGTATGTATGTATGTATGTATGTATGTATTGTATGTACAGGTATGTATTGTATGTATGTATGTATGTATGTATGTATGTATGTATGTATGTATGTATGCATTGTATGTACAGGTATGTATTGTAAGTATGTATGTACAGTATGTATGTATTGTATGTATGTATGTATGTAAGTATAACTTCAGTGGGGCATAAAATATAAAACCACACTTCTATAATTCCAAATATAACTAAACCCAGAATTATAGAGGCAGGAACTTCGGGTCCAATTATGATAACAAAAAAAAAATCCCCATCAAGCTAGCCAGCCATTGAGCTCTGGGCGGGGTATTGTGGCGTTCAGGGAGAAAAAAATATAACCAAGTATTCCATCCTAGGGAAATATACCTGCAGCTCCACCACATAATTGTCGCTCATTAAATTGACAAGGTTGACTAGTTTGGTCGAGTGAGACTTGAGTAGAGTGAAGATATTTTTATTATAACTGAGCGGTGAATAGTATACGAGTGTGTGTGAGTGTGTAGGTGGGTGAGTGGGTGGGTGGGTGGGTGGGTGGGTGGGTGGGTGGGTGGGTGGGTGGGGGTGGGTGGGTGGGTGGGTGTATGTGTTGGTGGGGTGTAAGTGTGTTTTGAGAGAGAGAGAGAGAGAGGGAGAGAGAGAGAGAGAGAGAGAGAGAGAGAGAGAGAGAGAGAGAGAGAGAGAGAGAGAGAGAGAGAGAGAGTCTTGTAAAGGTTTTCTTAGAATATAAGATGAAAGTTTAAATCAGCCTTCTTGAGTTACCTTCTAATTCTGTTTCTGCTTCGACTATTATTATTATTATTATTATTATTAGTTTCAAAATCTCTCTTTATCTTTCTCAATAATTAACAATACATCTCACCACACAAAGACCCGACAAACACACACTATCACCTTAATATCAACAATGCCACCCAGCCACCCACCCAGCGAAGCCAACACGTAAGTCCACATTCCTATTGAAAAGAAGTACGATTTTCATCTCTAAGTCGGCGTTTCGTTCACTCTCCATCCCTCCCAAACGAATTCACTTCATTTAAGAAACGTCAGGAACTTGTTAAAGATGGTCTCAGACGTGGATGAATTGTGCTCTGCTATCTGAGGGCGCCAGACTCACTGTGTCAACTGTGTGTTCTTCCATCGTGGGTGATCGGTTTTATTAATTGAGTATTATGGATGGGAAAGGAAGGAAGGGAGGGAGGGAGGGAGGGAGGGGGGTTGTCTAGAAGGAGAAGTAGGGAAGGGAAGGGGAAGGATGGGAAGGGGAGGAGGGAAGGAGAGGAAAAGAAGAGAAGGATGAGAGGAATGATAAGGGAAGAGAGGAAGGGAGAGGAGGGAAAAGGATGGAAGAATAGAAAGGGAGAGGAAGGAAGGAAGGGAAAAGCAGGAGTTGGCAAGGAATGAGGGAGTGAGGAATGGGAAGGAGTGGGGAAAAAGGGGAGGGGGGATAGAAGGAGTTGGAGGGAATCAGGAAGTGAGAGAGGAAGGAAAAGAAGGAAGAAAAAAGAGGGAAGGGAAAGAGATTAAAGGGGAAGGCAGAGGTGAAATAAAGCGAGGAAAAGAAGTAAATATAGGAAGAAGGGAAGAGGAAAAATATAGGAAAGGAGGAGAAAGAGAAAGTCGAGAAGAGGAGAAGATAAGAAGAGGATGAAAAGAAAAGAAGAAGGAGAACAAGGGGGGAAGAAGAGAAGAATAAAAGAAGGGAGAGAAGAAAGAGAATAAAGAGAGAGAAGGAAGAGGAAGAAGAGGAGGAGAGAGAGAGAGAGAGAGAGAAACTCACTGGGTTTGTTTATCTTAGAGAGTCCTGACGTCAACAGTGAGGGGAGAAGTGAGGGGTGAAGAGGAGATGGAAGAGGGAACGAAAAGGGGGAGATAGAGAAATGGGAGAGAAGAATGGATGGGGGAGATGGAAGAGGGAATGTGAGGTTGGAACATAACAGTAACTTCAGACCTTAAAAAAAATGTTTATCGTGTGTGTGTGTGTGTGTGTGTGTGTGTGTGTGTGTGTGTGTACAAATATAACCACAGGTACAGATACAATACACCTATACAGTGTGTACATTTTCCCACATATGAGTGTATGGTGACGACCTATAGAACAGTCACACACACACATACAGACATTCACCACAGTAACCTCTAGCAGTAAAGGTCAGGGGTAAAGGTCACAGCATCAGTAACAGTCTAGTTATCACCCGCAGGCACGATAAAGCATACATCTATCTGTCTGTCTGTTGGTCTGCTTATTTTGAGAGAGAGAGAGAGAGAGAGAGAGAGAGAGAGAGAGAGAGAGAGAGAGAGAGAGAGAGAGAGAGAATGTTTACTTTTGTCCGGGTTTTAAGGATAAGGAATGATGGGGCTATATTGCTTATTATTATTATTATTATTATTATTATTATTGTTATTATTATTATTATTATTATTATTATTATTATTAATTGTAGTTCTCTGCCTCTTGCTCTCCATTGCCATTCAGTTATTATCTTCATTTCTCTGTCTCTTGTCTTCGTCACACACGTCTGCCTGTCTCTGTTCTCCTCCTCTGAACCCAAAGAATCATTATTACCAACTCTGAGACAGACTCATTCATTATTACGAACTCTGGAAGAAAATTACTAATTATTACGAACCTTGAGTGAAATTGACTCACCATTACGAATTTCTGAACCAATTTGACTTATTACCTCGAACTCTCAGACAGACTGAAGCATTAGTTCGAGACCTGAGCCGGAATAACCATTGTGTATTCAGATTACATCGATAAATTTGTTCAGCTTCATTATAACAGATCAGGGAAGGGGAATTGTGATAACGGGGGAAGTGAGGAAGTCTGAATGTACGATTATTAGAAGGAAGAAGGAATAAATTATGCAGTGAAAGAGAAGAAGAGGGTGATGCGTGAGGGTGGGGGAGATAAGA
>NW_024756349.1:87500-120000 GCF_018991925.1 Homarus americanus
ACTTCTACAAATGCTGTTGTTAGTGTTTTTCCTCCTACCTCTTTTCCCTCCTCCCGCAGACGTTACACCTGGGATCCAGTTGATAGCCACGAGCCCCACACACCACCTGCAACACCGTCATAGTGTGTTGGGCCACGTCGTTGATATCAGGTGCTACTCTCTCTCTGTTGTCGCCAGTCTGTAACTTCCACTAGGAATTCAGTACTTTTGATTTGTTTATTTTCCTTAAGTGATAGAGGAGGCAGGGGTGGAAGGGAAGGCAGAGGGGAGGGATGGATGGGAGAGGAGGGTCGGAGGGGGGAGAGGAAGGGGAGGGAGGAGGGGAGGGTAGATTGGACAAGAGGGGAGAGGAGGAGGACAAGAAGGAGAGAGGAGGAGGACAAGAAGGAGGAGAAGGAGAGGAGCAAGAACAGTGGTTGGTAAGAGGGAGGAGGGAGGAGGCGTGAGAGGGCAGGAAGGGAGAGAGGAAGGGAGACGGGGGGGGGGAGCAGTAAGGAGAGATGGTTATTTAAAACCTAAAGAAAAGGAAGGAAAAATAACTGAGGGGAGGGGAGACAGAAGAGAAAAGGAAAGGAAAGAACTACAGAAGAATAAGGAAAATAATTATTATGAAGTAGAAAAAAAAGGAAAAAATATACAAAGGGGAGAATATGGGTTAAGAGTGGAAGGGGGAGATGGAATAGAAAGGAAGGGAAGATATAGGGTAGTAAAAAGGAAGAGGGAGATGGAATAGAAGAGATAAGATCGATAGTATTTATGTACTGGTATATTTTAACCCGTATGTACTTCCTACTTACGGGTGAGATTACTAAAACGTCACTCCGGGGTTCTGCTTGGCATAGGACTGGCTACAGAATGCCCCATAATGCCCAATAGAAAGAATGGGTATACAGTGTGTGTGTGTGTGTGTGTGTGTGTGTGTGTGTGTGTGTGTGTGTACCGTCTCTGAGCTGTGGCCTGCAGGTCTGTGTTTTCTGATAGTTTACGACAGGCCGCCCGAGGCAGTAAACATCACCCTCGGATATTCAGGATGACGGCTATCTGCAGCTCCAGGTGTGTATATATGTATGTATGTATGTGTGTATATATGTATGTGTGTATCTATGTGTGTATGTATGTATGTATGTATGAAGTAGACTATGAACAACTGAACTGTCCCTTTAAACAATCTCAAATATCTATCAACTTTTTTTTATTTTTTTATTTATTGTTTCGTTTATATTTTATCGTGAGTCTTTTGTTTTGTTGTTTCTTTACATTTTATCGTGAGTCTTTTGTTTTATTGTTTCACTTATATTTTATCGTGAGTCTTTTGTTTTATTGTTTCACTTATATTTTATCGTGAGTCTTTTGTTTTATTGTTTCGTTTATATTTTATCGTGAGTCTTTTGTTTTATTGTTTCCTTTATATTTTATCGTGAGTCTTTTGTTTTATTGTTTCCTTTATATTTTATCGTGAGTCTTTTGTTAGTTTGTTGTCGTAATCGGTTTACAGATGGGGCGAACCTAAGCCGCAGCGCTGCCTATGTTATTGAACTATTTGTGTGTGTTAATGGAGAGAGAGAGAGAGAGAGAGAGAGAGAGAGAGAGTCAACCGGCATAGAGTGATGAATGTAATGAGTCAGCTAAGTAGCGTCACTTGAGTAGAATCATAACAGATGAATCAGGTGAATCATCTACCAGAGTGAGTCATAGCAGGTGAATCAAGTGAGTCAGTAATCAAAAGTGAGTTATTACAGGAGAGTCAGTTACCTGAGTGAGTCGTAAAAGGTGAGTCAGACGAGTCAATTAACAGAGAGAGTCATGACAGGTAAAATAAACAACTTTTTTTTGTACAGCTTTATAATACCAACAATCATTTATATTGTCCCGTCATCACTGGACCAATACCTTTCCTCTCAATTACCTTTGTAAATTTCAATCACTTTTAAATAACATAGACCAAAAAAATGATGAATCTGCTACTATAAAAATATATTACTGATGTTTGTTAATATATAGAAATATGTTATATATAACTTATTGTATCCAGGGTGACGGGGGTGGTGGTGATGGTGGTGGTGGTGGTGATAGTGGTGGTGATGGAAATGGTAGTGATGGTGGTGGTGGTGATAAAAGAGATAGAAAAATAGACAGGAACATTGAGAGAGAGAGAGAGAGAGAGAGAGAGAGAGGACCACACTACAGTACTTTACCTTGCACGACGTATACACTGGTAGCTCTCACACGTCTTGAGGACCTCGGCGACACACCAGCAGCACCAGCCTCATGGGTCGTGCTTCGGGCTGCTGACGATGACCCCAGACCTGGTGAAGCCGTGGACTGGCCTCGTGATGGCATGAACAGGTGTGGCGGAAGCGAGGTGGGACTTGTTGAGGGACGAGGAAGAGGTAATGTGGGCGTGATGGATGTGAAAGAGCCGGTGACGGTGGGCGTGTTGGCTACAGGAGAGGATATGGGTGTAGAGGAGACTGTAAGAGGAGTCGACGATGGGCGTAGGTGTGGTGAGGAGGAGTCGAGGGAGGAGGAGGAAGAGAAGGGGGAAGAGGGGGAGGGGGGGGAAGAGGTAGAAGAGATGGAAGAGGAGGAGGGGGGACTGGGTGCGCCCTCGTGAACCAAGAAAGAAAGAGCCTCACGATATCTGTCAGAGGAAGGAGAAAAATGAGAGGAATGTGAGATGTAGGAAGAGAGGGGAGAGAAAAGGGTGTGTGTGAGAGGTGATGGAGAGGAGAGGGAGTGTGAGGAAAGAGGAAGAGAGGAGAGGGAGTGTGAGGCAGGAGGAGGAGAGGAGAGGGAGTGTGAGGAAGGAGGAGGAGAGAAGAGGGAATGTGAGGAAGGTGATGAAGAAGAGGCGACGGAGTGTGAGGCAGGAGGAGGAGAGTAGAGGTGGTATGAGGAAGGTGGGGGAGAGGAGAGGGAGAATGAGGAAGGTGAGGGAGAGGAGAGGGAGTATGAGGAAGGTGAGGGAAAGTAGTAGGTAGACCTCATCCTCGCCGCTGATCTCTTCCCCTCGACCTCGTGGCTGCAAGACAACAAACAGGCGTGAGCAACTAACATCACGGGAACTCAAACACGAATCACCAAACAGAAGAAAAAATTGAACATTCACAAAATATTTAGGTTAATGTAGAGGTTTTAAAGGAGAATAAATCATTTAAGTCATACTGTGTTTATATTAACTTATTACCAGAAAAATCTGTGTAATGGATGAAAAACAAAAGAATATTAGAATTTATAAAGCGTTTGAAAATTTTACTTTCCCTCCCACTGTGAAAGGGAGTGAACACCTCCTCCCCCATAGCTTCTTGTCACCTTTTCCAATTCCCTTTTCCCCTTCCCCTCTTTCCCCTTCCCCTCTTTCCCCTTCCCCTTCATTTATCAACAGTATTAAACAAACCTCTGGGAACTTCCTCAAAATTCTCAATAAATTTGTCAGGATTTATCACATAAAATTCTCGTGATCAGTTTTAAGGACAAATAACATTATAAAATCCAAGATAAATTCTATGATTAAACTGAACACCGAAAAGATTGGTGTTATTAACGAAATATTTTATCAAGACAATATTGACCCAGAGAAAATTGGTGTCGTCATGAGAATATTTTTATAACCAAAATTGTATATGATGGTGTGTGTGTAGGTAGAGTGATGTGGTGTGTGTGTATAGTGAGGTGATGTGTATAGTGTGTGTGTATAGTGAGGTGATGTGTATAGTGTGTGTATAAAGTGATGTGGTGTGTGTGTGTGTGTGTATAGTAAGGTGATGCGTATAGTGTGTGTATAGTGAGGTGATGTGTATAGTGTGTGTATAGTGAGGTGATGTGTATAGTGTGTGTATAAAGTGATGTGGTGTGTGTGTATAGTGAGGTGATGCGTGTACAACGTGTGTATCCTTTAGTAAAATATCCCAGTCCTGACTCACCTGTACTTTGAGCGTCGAGGGTCCAGGTGCCAGGTGGGGGCGCTGGCTACCTGTTCCCCTGACGTACGTTCCACGACTTGACCATCTTTACGCCAACCAGGTGAAGTTAATCCCAACCAGCCTATAGTATTTTCTGGCCTTGTCGTGGTATATCGCACCGACGTTGTTATATATCGTGACTTGCAGTCGTTTTGAGGTCGTGTTTCTCCAGTGATGCCTTCCTCAGCCTCCCGCCCCTCCTCCTGTGTCGTGATGCTTGTTGTTAACGATGTGTCCTGCCTCACAGTGGGTCCTGTGAATGCCGGACTACTGTTTCCTGTTTCTTTATCATGCCTTTCTCTATTCCTCTTTCTCATCCTCCTCCTCATCCTCCTCTCCTTTCTCACTCCTCTTCCTCCTCCTCCGCCGTCGTCTTTGTCACCACCTATTGCCCGAGGCGCGTTTCCACTCAGCTGAATCTTTAGGCTCTCAACTCCGCCCAGTGGCTCCTCTTCCTCCACCTCGCCAACCTCCCTCTCTTCCACCTCGCCAGCTTCCCTCTCTATCTCCTCGCCAGCCTCCTTCACTCTCTCCTCGCCAGTCTCCCTCTCTCCCTCCTCGCCAGTCTCCCTCTCTCCCTCCTCGCCAGTCTCCCTCTCTCTCTCCTCGCCAGCATCCTTCTCTCCCTTTTTACCAATCTCCCGCTCTCCCTCTTCATCAATCTCCCTCTCTTCCTCCTCACCAAACTCCCCTTTCCCCTCTTCATCAATCTTCTCCCTCTCTCCTTTTATCCTCTCCCCCTCTCCCTCTATCCTCTCCCTAGGTCCGGCTTTCTGAAAAGGATTGAATTGTGGAGGCGACATATGGAGTTGTGGAGGATTATCATGAAGTATGGCGGTGAGAAGCGGGTGGTGGAGCAGCGTGGTGGAGGAAGAGGTGTCGTTGAGGAGTGAATAAGGGTGTATTGGAGGAGGTGGAGGAGAGGCTGCTTCATCCTCCTCCACTCCCAATGGCTTCAAAATCTTCCCTCTGGTGGCTTCAACACCGACACCTAGACCTGTAAGGGAAAAATATGCCATTAGTACACGAGTAATATCAATAACCACAAAAAAATAAAAATAAAATAAAAATAAAATAAAAATAACCGAGAACAAAACCCGATGGTCAGGAATTAGGAAGAATAGGAGAAGGATGAGGACGAAGAGGAGGAGGAGGATGCATGGCCTTCATTAGTCTCGTCCCCCCACATATGAAGTTGACTAAGATAATTACTTACGATCCAACAGCCAATTAAGTCCAAATTTGTCTCTTTGATCCGCGGGACCACACCACACCAGGGTGGCAAAAACACACCTCACAGCCATGTCATTGACGAGTCAGGTAGTTGCTATACACTGACTTAGAGAGAGAGAGAGAGGTGTGTGTGTGTGTGTGTGTGTGTGTGTGTGTGTGTGTGTGTGTGTGTGTGTGTGTGTGGCGCCGTTATCGTCCATCTTACGTCAAGCTCAGTTCACGATGCTTAAACTCACTAATATAATCACTTTCTCTTGGTTGTATTATGACCCAAAGATTTATTATAACACAAACTGTAAAATAGTTATTCTCTCTTGAGTGAGCGTAATGATGGCGCCTAACATGTGTCCAGAATTGATCTACTTATTCCCCCAACAGAGTAACATTGTACATTCACTTTCCTTCCTTGTTTTAACCGTTTTTAGAGACTTTTTTTTCCGCGACCGACCGACAAAATGCGATTGAAATAATTATGACAATTGACTTAATCCTTGAAAAAGCAAAATAGTTTATAAGTATTATAACAAAATCAGGAAATAAAATATTAAAACAAGTAATCAGAAGAAAAAATAATCTTTATTAATATAGAAAATTAATAATCAGTTTTGGTCATGTTTCTTAGAAAGGAGAGTCTTCTCATACTTCTTACGCTTACAGTAAGGTATAGCGTAGGCCTCCCTATCTTTAACTTGTTCAGGTTGTTGGTCGAGGAACTCAAACTGCACAGTTTTATTGTTCTCCTCATGGCCACGCTTTTTCAATAATCCTCTCAGAGGGGTCGTTAGCGGTTTGGAGAACACTCCCTTGATGGAGGCAGTCTCTCCATCCAGGTCCTTCGGGCAGTCTGGGTGATAGAGGTAGTCTACCCGGATGTGTTGAGAGAGGCGGTCATAGCTGGGGCGTTTACGATCCATCCACAAACATATACGTTTACCATCCAGACCGATTGCTTGGTCCTGGTAAAACTTATTAGTGTAAGTGGCCACGGCCTCACCAAGGTTTCTACCTCTTGCGCCAGATGGCATGTATAGATTCACCAGGCCGCCCACGCTGCCCATCACAAGGTGGAGCTGAACACGGCGACAGCGGAAAGGGATATTTCGTACACGAACCGAAAATTCATGATACATATTGCATTGTTCGGTTTCGTAATCTTGACGGGATGTCCCACTCCACGAATTAGACTGTGGACGGGATGGCCCACAGCATGATTCAGACTTTGGGCTGGATGGCCCACTCCATGATTTAGACCGTGGGCGGGATGGCCCACCCCGCGATATATATTCGCTGTTTTCCCAAGTCGACGATCCTTGGGTGTTTGTGTCTGTGGTTTTGGCCTGGCTTCTCGGCAGTTCGAAGGCTCCTGCTGACACCATATTTGACGTTATATTACACTCTCGTGAATGAAGCTTTTGGTGTATAGCTAGCTGCAGTAACTTAACCTGAGAAATGTAGTAAGAGGTTAGGATTACTGTAGAGAGTGCAGTGTGTGAAGTGATGATGTGTAGTGTAGTGCAGCGTATGTAGTGATGATGATGTAGTGTAGTGTAGTGTATGTAGTGATGATGATATGTAGTGTATGTAGTGATGATGATGTGTAGTGTAGTGTATGTAGTGATGATGATGTAGTGTAGTGTAGTGTATGTAGTGATGATGATATGTAGTGTGTGTAGTGATGATGATGTAGTGTAGTGTAGTGTATGTAGTGATGATGATGTAGTGTAGTGTAGTGTATGTAGTGATGATGATATGTAGTGTGTGTAGTGATGATGATGTAGTGTAGTGTATGTAGTGATGATGATATGTAGTGTAGTGTATGTAGTGATGATGATGTAGTGTAGTGTAGTGTATGTAGTGATGATGATATGTAGTGTAGTGTAGTGTATGTTGTGATGATGATGGTGTGCAGTGTATGTAGTGATGATGATGTAGTTTAGTGTAAGAGGTGATGAAGATGATGTAGTGTAGTGTATGTGGTGATGATAATGATGTGGTGTAGTGTATGTGGTGATGATGATGTAGTGTGTGTAGTGATGATGATGTAGTGTGTGTAGTGATGATGATGTAGTGTGTGTAGTGATGATGATGTAGCATAGTGCAGTGTATGTAGTGATGATGATATGTAGTGTAGTGTAGTGTATGTAGTGATGATGATATGTAGTGTGTGTAGTGATGATGATGTAGTGTAGTGTAGTGTATGTAGTGATGATGATATGTAGTGTAGTGTAGTGTATGTAGTGATGATATATGTGATGATGGTATGTAGTGTAGTGTATAGGTGATGATGTATGTGTAGTGATGATGATGTAGTGATGATGTGTAGTGTATGTAGATGATGATGATGTAGTGTATGTAGTGATGATGGTAGTGTATGTAGTGATGATGATGAAGTGTGTGTAGTGATGATGATGTAGTGTAGTGTAGTGTATGTAGTGATGATGATATGTAGTGTAGTGTAGTGTATGTTGTGATGATGATGGTGTGCAGTGTATGTAGTGATGATGATGTAGTTTAGTGGAAGAGGTGATGAAGATGATGTAGTGTAGTGTATGTGGTGATGATAATGATGTGGTGTAGTGTATGTGGTGATGATGATCATGTGGTGTAGTGTAGTGTATGTGGTGATGATGATCATGTGGTGTAGTGTGCTGTAGATGAAATAATGGTCTGTATGTGTGTATGTTTGCATGTATGTATGAAGGCTAAGACATAACCGAACACACGAGACTACAACATACATAAAGAGAGTGTGTACAGACAGCCAACAAAAAACGTACACAAACAAATAACATTACTCACATAGCCAGGAAATATACACATAATTGTTATGATGTACACACAACCAAAAGAAACGTACATGAAATTGTTATATTCACATAAACATTAACGTGACACACACACACACACACACACACACACACACACACGAGGGTCACCACACAGCATCACAACATGTAAACCTCATCAATAATCCGTGTACATAATTAATTTCCTCTGATCAAAGAAATCCCACACAACTGTCAGCTCTCCCCCTCGTTACCAACACTTTATGACCACAATTATCAGCTAATTAACAAAAACTAAAATAAATTAAACTAATTGGAATATTCTTTAAAATGTAATAACGCCGTGGGGGTTGTCAGATAGTCATTAAAAATATATTTATGAATTGTATAAATGATTTGTTTTACGAAAGCAATCAGTCTATCGACCAATGAAGGTGATAGCATTCTGTCTGAGGGTTGGCGACCACAGTCCTCCATTTTAAACGTTTTTGGGCTGTTTTATTTATTTATTTATTTTTTTACAATTCCAATATGATGTCTTGACGTGTGTGTGTGTGTGTGTGTGTGTTGCTTGACCAGAGAAGCATTTGTAAACATAAAAAAAACACCCAACAACGATTTAGTGATACAATTTCAGCTATATATCATCACCTAACTAATGCAATCCTACACGAGAAACAGAAACAATAACTAAGTTTGTTATCGTCACTATGTACAAACAGGACACAGAGGGAAGAACAATTTACCCAAAAGTTGAAACAGTATCAGCCCTTTCACCCCACCATAACATACTGAACAACTGAACAAATACCATGAACAGCAGTGACCTGAACACCCGGCTGCTGTACTATACTTGTACTATAAAGGTTCACAATGTGTTCATCTATTGAAGCATCGATTACCAAGTTCCAGCTGGTAAATGATTGTTGTTTCTGAACCATTCTCATCTATATATTGTTGTGGCTGTATCTGACCCGCCATTAATGTCGACTAAATTGGTATTGGAAGCTTACAGAGCTAAAAGCCTGTAGTTGGGTGCCGGGGGGAGGGGATGTGTGTGTGTGTTCATGACCAGTGTGGGATAAACCTACGTCTTGGACACAAAGTTAAACCATCAGGCGGAAGGAAGAAACTTGGTTGAAAATAGAACAACATTGTAAAGAGATTTATCCGACATGTTGAACTACCGGTACAACAGTTCTGCCTAACGTAAGGACTGTAAATACCAAACCAGGATGTGTCGCTGTTGTCTGTACAGGACGATCCCTATACTGTAGTATATATTAGCTGAGGCAACCCAATGAAAATATCTCTATTCCTACGACCATAACACCGACGATGAGCTTAACTGTGCTAACCTAACCTAACCTAACCTAACACACGAACTGAGTCTTTAAATAAATACAAATACCGCGAGAATAAACACGCTAATGTTTGTTTACCGCAGGGGAGGGGAGGGGAGGGGAGGGGAGGTGTGTAATGCTGCAGAACGCTGTAACCAAAGGGAAGAAAAAGGAAGAAGAGGAGGAAATACTAAAGCTGACATACAGATAAAATTCTTTCTTAGAGAGTTTAGTTAACGAGGGAGACATTTTTAATTACGTATCTCATAATAGATTAAATAAGTTTCATCTATTATATCTATACCATTATCTTTCCTTACGAACCATACTTCTAAGATCTATTGAATCAATCATCTCATGTTATTTAATTATAGACATATAACATTGGTATAATTACTCATATTTTGTGTACATTAAAACCTCGAGTCATCCAGTGGGTTTTCTCTCATCTCAAAATCATAAAATATTCGTCTGAGTTAAACTATTCTAACTCCCTCATGATTAATGTTGTAATTTTCGGATCCAGACTAATACATAGATTAATGATATTAGTTTTGTGTATTTATTTGGGCGCGTTGAGTAAACATGTCTGGCTGATAACATTAAGTAAACATTTAATTTCTTCTTGTTAGAATTATATAATCTGTTAGAATTATATAGTCTGTTAGAATTAATTAGTCTGTCAGCAATCTAGTCAGCCAGCTATTAAGACCAGTAAGCACATTCCGCTTTCTCCTAACTCCCTCCCTTCCACTCTACTCCCCTCACCTCCACTCTCCCCCTTACCACTCCCTTCCACTCCTCCTCTCACCCCCCCCCCACACATACAGTCATCTCCAAGAAGCACCACAGGTTATGACCACAAGACGGCCATTCACTTCACTCTTCCACACTGTTTTCATTTAGCACAGGCAGCGGCAAGACTCGCTAAGACCTCCCCACCCCACCCCACCCCAGGTCTTCGTGAAGGGTCTTGAGAGGCGTCCTATCCTTACGCAAGTCTTCAAGATGTGGCGAGGGAAGAAACTTTGTAATTTTCAAGATGGAAGTCGCCATTCACGCGGGAGTGGTTCAGAGGCTCAATCAGACCATAGTCGAGGCAGACCACGTCCACAGCGGGAGTGTGTGGAGGGGGGGGGAGGAGGAGGAGAGAGAGAGAGAGAGAGAGAGAGAGAGAGAGAGAGAGAGAGAGAGAGAGAGAGAGAGAGAGAGAGAGAGAGAGAGAGAGGTAACACAACAACAACAGCTCAACACTGCAGCAACACCAAGATAACAACACAAAAACAACTCAAGAGAACAACAGCAGGACAGTATGAACACACCCCAGCTGCCGCACCGACACTACAGGTAAGAACAGGTAACACTATAGGAGTTAGAAAAGGAAGATAAAAAAAGACAGTGTGATGATGGAGGTGGTTGTCAACAGGTGCAGAGTGACGACACCTTCTCTGCCTCCACCTCACTGCTCCCCGCCCCTCTCCCCAAGCCAGCCGTCTCCACGCTACCCTCTCCCCACGCCAACCCTCTCCCCAGCCACCTCTCTCCACGCCACACTCTACCCACACCACTCCATCCCCACTCAGCCCTCAACTGGTCCCCTCCTCAGTTCCAGTGAAAACTTTTAAACTGGTTTTGTCCAATAGTTTCCTCAAGTGGGCAGTCAATGTGTCGAAGTTTGTGTACGTTTTGTTGGACACAGAAAATGTTTAATGACGGTAAGTATTTTTCAATTCATTTATATAATACACACTTTTCACCCAACAGAAACTGTCAGCTTTCGTTCAAGAAATCCTCCGAGTTTTCAGTTTTACTCGTTATTTACACAATTCGTACAGAGAAAAGCAGAAATGTTTGAGGAAAGAAAGTGAAAGAGAAAACGACTGTGAATTGACAAGAATCGCCTCCCGTGTAATCTTATAAGTGTGAGAGGAAAACTTACGTAAATAGAGTTATCAAGACATCAAATTCATATCATTTTGCTTCAAATTATCTGACATTTTATCTAAACCTAACTCGAGCTTACTAAAAAACTTACCTAGATGATATTATCTTTATACTGGGATAGGTAAGGTAAGATACGGCAGGGTCGCGTCATTTGCTATCTCGTAACTCGGGCACAAATGGATGAGCTCTGTAAGCGTCAAAGAAAACGGATTCCCATAGAGATATAGCATAACCATAACGTAAATTCAATATTGTTTTTTCTCTATTTTAGTTTTTCCCCCGCGCGGTTTTTGTACATATTTATGCTTCATTTTACACGAGCTGCGGTAATAACACATACAGAGACATAACTTCAGAGGAACTTGACCCAATTTTTTTCCAGTTGAAACAATATTTTTTTTCCAGCAAATTGAAGTGTTTTGGCTCCTCTTACATACTGCCTGTGTCCACCATGACGTAAAGGGACTTGTCACATCACTTAAGGCGCCAGCTATGACATTTTACAGAAATTGGATCTTGTTATTTCTGTACGGTGTTCAAATCAAGACATTGCGCCACGATGTACACGGGAAATGTACTTTGCAGCCAACCAACATACGCTGAATGTTACAGTGTACACATAAAATGTACACAGAATGCCACAATATACACTCGTACTGTACACCAGGTGCCACAATCTACACAAACAATGTACGTAAGTGCATCAGTGTACACAAACAATGTATGTAAGTACATCAATGTACACAGACAATGTACGTAAGTGCATCAATGTACACAAACAGTTCACAAGTGTCAAAGAACAAAGCGTGTCTGTGGCCAGTCAGGTATCAGCGTTGTGTGACTCCAGCCTCACCTCCTCCCTTCTCTCCTGAACCTCTCGTGCCAGACACTCGTGTGAGAACCAAGTGAGAGTTAGGGAGAGTATGTGAGAGGCTAGACGAGAGGGGGTGGTGAGAGGCAAGGAAGAGGGAAGTTAAGAGTGAGTGGGGGGAGATGGACGGTGAGGGGGACAAGTTAAAGGGATGGAGAGAAACAAAGAGTGGGAGGAATGGAGGGAAGGAGAGAGTGAGACAGGGAGAGAGTGAGAGGGAATGGTGAAATATTGGTGGTCATGGTGCTTGTGTGTGTATGCGTGTGTGTTCTAAATTATTCTACTAAACTTCTATATAAACATTTTAAAAACACAGTCATGTTAAACTTGAGACATGTTAAGGGTTTGTCCCAAACACTTTAATTACGGAACATCACCTGTGACTACCTACCCATATCACCTGTCCACACCATCACCACTTATGACCACCTACCCACACCACCACCTGTGACCACACCCACAACACCTACGATAACCTGTCATCATCACCTCACCCCTTCATCACCTGACCAAGTGAACTTATAAACGATGCTATAATCCGAATGTCATTTTTTCTTATTTTGGTCTTTTAAAATCATATTCACATAATTTCCCCCTAAAGAACAAGGAATAGGCCTAGTAACAGTGTAATCTTCCCTTTCATCTCATCTTAAAAACTCACCTCTAATTCCATTTTCGTTACATTTCTCTCTCGTGTCCCGCTGTAGAGGAAACACTGACGAACTGGGTGTCGCTTTGAGCTGCCGGTTAATCGGTTCTGGGTTCGAATCTCCAGTGAGGTGGCAAGGGTTTGAATAATATCGAATTTGGGTGAGTGTCAATGGAATAACAATAGAATGGTTTGCAAGTGAAATTATCAAACAGGTTTCTGGCCCTGGTGGCAACACTCAGGCAGCATCAGGGTAACTGTGTATCAGGCTGTATTGAGATGACGTTTTGATGAAATATAGACGACAAAAAACAAATACTGATGGAGTTCAATGCTTTTTAACAGGTTCTGAATCAGGTGAATCGGTCTTAAGTAGTAAGAAGTGTTTTTGTTTGACGTAAAACCTATTGTAACGGCCTGACTCTATGATCTATATAAAAAAATTATAACACTTTAATAGAAGGTAAAGTTAAAGGCATCGTAGTGATCTGTAAGGACTGGGAGGACAACAATGCAAGTCAGCAGAGGCAAGAATGTGACTAGGAGCGGAGAGAGACGCAACGCCGGTAACAAAACTCCCCCTAAAGAATATAAACAACACCAGCAGTGTGTTGTATTCTGATCACTGTTTTAACATCGATTATTAAAGTCCCAAGTTAACATAGTCCAAGAGCTATGTGTGTGGTAGAGACAGATAAGCTTACGTGATACTAATAAGCTTACATGATATTGATAAGTTTAAATGATACTGAAGATAAAACAATGTAGTGTTGACATATTCGGGTATAGTGAAGAGGTGAACATAGAGAATTAAATCTCTTAAAATTCTTAATTGTTGATGGACTCGTGTAATAATTAATCTAGTTATACGCGCTTAAAGGCCTTAGTTGCTGAAGCTCAGTGATAACATTATAACATCAACAACAACAAACAGGTGATGAAAAACCTGATAAAGGTCTTCGATTCAACCTTATTGTAGTGTAGTAACAAGGATACCACTGACCAGGAGAGTATTCAACAAGATGTCATTCATGTATCTACACGTTTTTATGTTTGTTTGTATTTCTCCGGTAAACTTTGGGTTATGATGCGGGAGAGACTGTCCTGACCCAGGTAAGTTAGTTCCCAAGTTAACATGCTGGTATATGTGGATGCAGCGTCCGCCTCCCATAAGGGTTATCGCCCAGGGCACCCACACTATCCGCCTATGAGATCTATATTTACTTTTACACTACATCGGTCAACGCTGTAGAAGTCTAGCCTATCTACTGTACCTCCTTTGTCCCCAGCCACAGATACTCTGATCGTAGGCCTCAACACAGCCTTTCAAGTCGTCGGTAATGTAAACACGAGATGAAAGGACAAAATGTTCCCCAACGTCCTCGTGTGCTGCCACCAGACCAGGTAGTGTGTGATCTTACCACCGACGAACTTCATTTCTTTTATCCTAACTCCGTCGTACCGAGGAAGCCAAACTTTGCTAATATCATTTAACATCATCCCTATCCTTCGTCATGGTTTAGTGTGGCGGCCGGGTGGTTACAACACTCGCCTCACATCGTAAGGGTCGTTGGTTCGTCCCCCAGTTGCAAATGGGTAACTGACTTGAGGTAAGAAGGGAAGGCGGTCGATTGCTGTGCCGTCCACACTGTCTCCTTGTGTATCGAGGCTCAGTATTTAGTTGTCTGTATCCACACTGTCTCTAACTGGGTTATGGAAACAACTTTTACGTTTCTTAGCGAAATTAAACGCTAATGAAGACGACGTAGTGTCATTCTGTTAATAATAAAAACTTGAATAGTCGCTTCGAGTGTTCTACGTACAGCAGTCAGCAGACATTACCATGGAAGCCTGACGATACCGCCACCCATGTTATATATCAAGACGTATTTGTAATTATGAAGAAGAAAAATACAATCTCGGAGATCAAAACATAAACTGTAAAACTTCAGACACCCGGATAATGTTAGTTAATGCAAAAAAGTTGGCGTGTCCGATACAAACATATCAGAGGTCAGGTGTGTCGCGTGTTGCAGTGTTGTGAGAATAAATACTGCATCAACTACAGCTATGTTGAGGAAGCACATCCCCGTGGCCAGTGTCAAGGAAGAACAATAGATACATAGAAATAGTAGAAAGTAATATTTTCTAAACATAAACATCAACACTTCTCAACAAAATTCGTGTTTCAGACATTGGCCCTTTTTTTGCTAAGGTTTATATGCATCACCTAAAGCCTCACAGACACTAGCAGCCGCCACACTACCACCTCACAACCACACAATTGGCGGAACGACCCTCATGGTTGAATTGTCATGACGTGGAGAAGGTCCCATGTGACCCCTAGCAAGAGTTGTGGCCCCAAGACGCGGCTCACACACACACACACACACACACACACACACACACACACACACACACACAATGTTAAAGCGAAACACAGCCGGGTACAGCAGTGTCAGTGTTATATAAACTGTGGCCTTTCTAGATCACACCATACTGAACCAAACACATACGTTCTCTCACCCTCAGTCAGAGATAAACACGGTCAGAACACCACCGTCAGGGAGCTGCAGGAGGGAAGGTGTGTACTGTACAGCGTTACCGGAGGATGCCACACACGGCTCCCAAGGGCCGCACCTCCCTCGCTCCACATTATCCGGAGAAGATGGTTGTGACAAAAAAATGTGTTTTGTGAGCTGGTCAGTGCTGTAGATCTTCCTGGCTTCTGACCCTGTTAGGAAAAGCTGAGGAGGGAGTGGGGGCAGAGGTAGAGCGGTGAAGATGGTCAGGAGGGAGGAGGAATAAGGGAGAGGGAGAATGGGGGAGAGAGGAAGAGGAGGAAAGGGGGAGTGGAGGAGTGGGGAAGAGAGGGAGACGCGACGTGAGATTGAGGACACATATCCAAGGCAGTCACTGACTCCACGATATGAAGCATAAAAAACAGATTATACATACAGGATGAATAACAGCACCAATATATAGATAAACAACAGCAACATATTCATTCGGTAACGTTTCGAAAATATCTTTTGTCATCATCAGACTTAAAACATAAAATAAAACACAAAATAAAAAACTCAATATGACAATTACAATAAAATGCATCACTGGGTATATGAAGACCCTTACGAAGAAAACAAACAAACAAAAAACACTGTACATCAAAACATTAAACTATTAAAATTTACTATATTTATAAAAAAAAAACATTCTAAAACTTTTCAGAATCATTCTAAACAAATCAGAAACATTCTAAAAATCTTAGAAACAATTAAAAACTTTCAGAAACAATCTTATTACTTCTTATTCATCGTACTACTTGTATTAGCTTTCCCATTTTTCCCACCTGTTTTCTACTTGACTCCGTAATACCAGGGTCAGTTTTTATTCGTGAACACTAAATAATTCCAATACAACAAAAAACTACATCAGTTAGGAACCTTCTATTTAGCGTAGATGTCGCCTAATGTTACAGTAAGACGTGACATGATCCACACAATTGATGACGACAATTGTTAAGGGGAAGTAAATGAAAGGCAGAACTATTAAAGGGATTCGCTGAGTAGAAAAACAGACCTTAAGATGGTGTCAAGTGTGAAGCTGACCCCAATTGATCTAGTGTTGGCTTGGCCTGATCCATGGTGACCCATGCTAGTGGGTTAACTCTAAAGAAAAGTCCGTTTTTTAGTTGTACACCTGACCATTGAGCATTACCCACCTGGCCAGTGTACATCTGACTATGAAACATCACCCACCTGGCTCCGTGTACACCTGGCCGTGGAGCATTACCCACCTGGCTCCGTGTACACCTAGCCGTGGAGCATTACCCACCTGGCCCCGTGTACACCTGACTATGAACCATCACCCACCTGGCCCCGTGTACACCTGACTATGAACCATCACCCACTTGGCCCCGTGCACACCTGGCCGTGGAGCATCACTCGCCTGGCCCCGTACCCATTACCTCTGAAGTATTAGATAGAATATTAAGGTAATTGTTTTATCCAATAACAGTCGAGAGCTGACGGCCGCCGACACTGACCGGCTGCTGAACACGGTGCCCAGGCTGAGTGTGTTACGAGTGTTATGTTAACCTTTTTATTACGTCGTGTTAAAATTGTTTTATTATAATTATGTTACACTGTGATTACGTTATATGTGTTATGCTATAATTATGTTATGACTATTATCGTCTGTTGTAATTATTGTGTACTGTTATAAGTATTATGTTATGTTTATGTTATATTCTGTTATACCTGTTATACAGCGTTATACTGACATACTCGTGGATAAGCTGGTAATAGTCTTTAGTGGGTGTGAATATGTTATGTTGTGTTGCGTTATGTTGTGTTATGTTATGTGAGAATTACACGAGTGCAAACCTCACCTGCACATTAGTGGTCCTGGCTTATGTATGATGACATCAGGCGCGCACACACACACACACACACACACACACACACACACACACACACACACACACACACACACACACACACACACACACACACTGACAATTATCATGGATTATATGTTTAGGGAAGACTATTAATGATAGTTTGTTGAAGAGATTACACAAGATCATCTTTACTACTACTAAAATGAATAATAATAATAATAATAATAATAATAATAATAATAATAATAATAACAATAATAACAAAAGCAACAACAACAATAATAACAACAACCATGATAACAATCTAACCACAACTCCTATAATAATCACAAGACCACAACTCTCAGCTCACGTCTTTATTACCTCAGTGTACATAGGCAGAACATGACCGGCATTTTTACATATAAATATCAAATAAACACAAAGGAGAAAGAAATACTACCCGCTGGATATTAAAAACATTTGCATACAAGTCCTATTTGGTTAAGAGTATTAATACTTGGCAAAGGAAAAGAGAGTTAATGGTTGAATATTGGAAAGAGAAATTTGAACCTGTTACGGAATGTCTAAGCCCATGATGAACTACAACCATTACTACTGACCTCCTGGGTTAAAAAAAATGTTTATTGATATTTTGGCATCATAAAGAACGGGTTTTATGATCCTCTCGCCTCCAGGGGCTGGAGTTTTATCAGGTGTGTGTTGTTGTTGTTTTTGTCTGTGTATGTATTCACTGTGGGTTTATGAAGGCTAGTAGTGTTGTGGTTATGGTTGTTTTTGTTGGTGATGTTATCGTTATTGTTATTATTATTATTATTATTATTATTATTATTATTATTATTATTATTATTATTATTATTATTATTATTATTACAACAACAACAACAAGAAGCAACAGATGAACACCTGAAACAGACAACAAGAAAAGTTTCCTCATTGTGTCCTGGGAATAGTGAGGCGAGGGTCAGCCATCGTACAGTAGGACCCAGCGAAGACTCTCACCTAAGATCAGTAACACAACTTTCCTCCTAACTAAACTGATGAGACTGTACACACACACACACACACACACACCTGCCTCACTAACTGCACACACACACACACACCTGCCTCACTAACTGTACACACACACACACACACACCTGCCTCACTAACTGTACACACACACACACACCTGCCTCACTAACTGTACACCACACGAGATAAAAATGACTTCCAAGTTAAACTGAGACTGTAGCACCATCAAGTAACTTAAGATACGAAATGTGCTGAAGTTAGGAGAGAGAATTAACCCCAAGGATATTTTTTTTTTCTTTTAGACAGTGCTGGAGTGTGAAGATGAGAATTTATATAGCCACGAGTTGCTCTCCACCAGCCTCGACGGCCGACCATTGTACCCTCACTGCTCAATAAACACTAATTTATCTCATCCTCGAGTCGACGTTGGAGTTAACTTGGTATGTTATATTTGACCCACCTTCGAGGAGCAGCGTTGAGATTCTTATCTTGGTGAAGGAGTGGGTGACGGGGAGGAGGGAGATGGGTGTTGGGATGGAAGTGTTAGTGGGGTGGGTGAGTGGAAGGTTGGTGGAGGTGGATGTGGGGGGGGGGGAAGTTGGAGAAGGGGTGGGTGAAGGAGAGAGAATGGAGGAGGTGGGTAAGGGGGAAGTAGGTCGGAGAGGTATGGATGAAGGGATGAGTTAAAATGAATGAACCAGCAAGCTCCACAAACATCACAGAACCAATAACAGTTTCAAGAATTTCCCTCACAAAAGCCAGTACAATATCTGGCTAAAACACACGTAAATAAAGTAACTTACACGAGGCAGCGGTATAGTAAAGATTGGCGCCTTAGTCTCTCTCGCTGCGAAGAGGAACTCACGTAAACTCCAGCTAAACTGAGTCAAGTAGTTAAAGTCTTGATATCAGAGTATTGCATCGCGATCTCGGACACAATGGACTTACAAAATAAAGTTAATCTCTGTTAAAGCTCGACTGTTCAGGAGCCTCCCATCTCTATGTGGTCTTAATGCCTTTACGGAACCTGTTGTCTTACTTCACCTGCTACAAGAATACAGGGACTTAAAAGTTATCATCCCTGTGTCTGTGTTTGTCTCTGTGTCTGTCTGTCTGCCTCTGTGTCTGTGTCTGTCTGCCTTTGTTTCTGCCTGTCTGCCTCTGTGTCTGCGTTGTGTCTGACTTAGGTATACTTTTTTGGCACATTCGTTTAACATTGCTACACATTAGAGGAATTTATTGTTGTATTTCCTCTTACGGTTGTCACTGTTGTTGGGTGAGCCTCGCTGACAAATACCAGGGTAAGAGTGGAATACTGTAGAGTGTAGACGAAAGTCCCCCTTCCCCTCACACGACTCTCCTGGGGCCTAGGTAATGAAGAGCAATGGTCCGCTTGTTGTTGACTAATCTAGTTACTTCAAGACGAGCAGAGGGCGGCCACCACTTAACCTGCTCGTACTATGAACTGCCAGTGGGGAATACTGTATATGTGGAGGGAAGGAGCAGTGGAAGGCGATGCTGTAGCTACTCTTAAAGAGGAGTGAGGAAAGGGAAGAGTAAGCTGCGATATAGTGAGGGAGAACTTAGGGAGGAGCTTGGGTGTTTGTTTCAAGGTCAGTATAGGTCAACAGAGAGAGTTTTTACCAAGCAGAGGAAAGTGTACCCAATGGTGGCATCTTCACTGGTAACCTCAGGCAGTGTTATGTGTATTACTGTTGAGTTAACTTATATAGACGTAATACTAGTTCAGGAATACATCACGGTGCCGAAAAATGATCATCAACCTGTCATTCTAATAAGCAGTAACGTATATTATTACTATAATGTTAATATTCAGTCAAAGGCTCCGTAGAAAAGAATCTCATATTCATTAATAAAGTCTATCAATAACATTACAGATGAGACTTTGATCCTATCAGAGCTGACGTGAAGGCGAGTTTAAATATACTAGAATATAATTATTACCTCTGGCTGATTAAATCTATATTTTCCTACCTGTCAGAGTCACATACTTCACAAACAAAGGCGAGGCGAGACCAGCCGAGTCAAACAGATACCAACGCTTTACTCTACATTGGGTTTAAGTCACGGTAGGTTTGTTTAATCTCACCAGGTGTTACCGTAAACCTTTCTCAACACCAGAACCATCAGGTAAATGTCTGATCCCCACCACCGTGACTAGAATCAATGGGGGTTCATCCACTGTGTGTAAAGAACGTATGTGTGAAGTTTGGCTGCTCTGCGCTCAATTGAACTTCCCTTATTGTGCTGAAGCCATTTGTTTACATACAGACAGACAGATGGACGGACAACATTATCTCCCCTGATGCTTTCCCTTCCAGGATATAATGACACACACAACACTACACCTGCTTTTTTGTTTTAAAGAAATTCTAAATAGCTCACAGCTTAAGAGGACTGGATGTGGCTTTAGTGATTACGTTCAATTTATTAGACGCGATAAAGAACCAGATGTATGGTACAGTGAAGTGCGTCCTGGACCTATGTAGTGATTCCTCCTATATAACAATGAACCACCAACACGTTTTCTATAAGTTTTACCTTTAATCTTTGCTATGTAGACATTATTCTCTAAATGATTATCCCTTTTGCAGTTACGATTTAGAAAATTATTACTAAACGTGGCGAAATATGAAGATTTTTAACGTAATAATGAATATATTGAAACATAATATGATAAATGTTGTTATTATTGAAATCCTGAACATTTAATTAACAAATTGCAATGATTATTATTGTTATCCTGAACCAAAAAAATAAAAATATCTCACTGTTATTGTTATCCTGTACATATAAAATAACAAAATATGACCACTGTCATTGTTATTGTTATCATGAACATATAAAATAACAAAACACAATCACTGTTATTGTTATTGTTATCATGAACATATAAAGTAACAAAATATGACCATCGTTATTGTTATTGTTATCCTGAACAAATAAAATAACAAAATATGATCACTGTTATTGTTATCTTGGCGGTAGCTGTTTGGTAAGCGCTGAGCTGACAGTAATGGCGGCAGTGAGAGAGAAAAGTTTGACAATATTACGTTCAGTGTTGCTGTGTTAGCCAGAGTTAACCCGCTGCTATGAGGTTTCTCGACGCTACTAGAGTGACTGGGTGTTTTGAGGACAGTACCCGCTATAACGCTAATCTCCTACACTCAGATAATTCACAGAGTTTAGTGTGCAATAGTCTTTCCTTTAATGGTGAATGATTTATATTATAATACGTACTGAAGTGTAATATTGATGGTATTTGGTCTTTTGTTTTAAAGTTAGTCTGTTAGTTATTAAATCTTAAGTTATGTGGAATTTCAACTTATGTCTGTTTAAGAATCTCGTCTCTGCCTCACACAATCTTGACAGGTGACAGTCGTTGGTAACATTTATGAAATCTAACGAGAAAAAAAAAAGCAGTACAAATTTGATCTTAGGTCGAAAGACTATATGGAGGAGTAGAGGCAGAACAACAACGCCAGTACGAGCAATCACTAACGCCTGGCGGTCTCTTTCTCCATCCTACAATAACACGTTTATGGATGCTATATCATACGAAAGGTCGCCCCCACCACTACCATCACTGACTGTTATGGTGCCAGTGACTGTACTCCGTCACGACTACAGCTGCCCCCCCCACCCCCCCACCCCCAAAAAAAAAAAAAAAAATATATATATATATATATATATATATATATATATATATATATATATATATATATATATATATATATATATATATATATATATATATATATATAGCAATCATAAACAGGAAAAAGTTGGTTAGGTTAGGTTAAGTTAAGGGATTTTGACTCGGTAAAGCACACAGTCGACAGCAAAGATCACATCCTACTCGGTGAAGCTGCAAGCATACCCTTCTAAACCTGACAGTTAATTAATACTTTTTTAATATTTTTATTTTAAAATTTCTTCATAGGTTGTAATAGTAAAATACCATGTAGTTTATTTTGTTCTTAGGAATTAGTGTATGATGAGGGTGTATCGTGTGGTAATAGTGTAGTAAAGCCTAAACTAATTATTGCTAAAAATTTTACATAATTTGTCCTTTTCTTTTTTTATAATAATAGTGAGGTGTTATTATTGGCTGCCTCGAGTACTTCCGGTTATGAAAGCTTCACGTCTCGTACTTTAGGAGTTACAGTAGTATCTATAGTAAAACCTCCATATAAGGGACTTTTCTCTCCATATAATCCGTTAAATGGAGGGTTTCACATTTAATGAACTCTCGATATAACGGACTTTCATCTTTCACCAACACTACTACCACAATCATCACCACTACCACCACCAATATCACCATCACCACTACCAATACTAATACCACCACCAATACCACAACTACCACCACCACCATTAACACCACCACCACCACCACCACCACCATCACCACTAATACCACCACCACTACCACCACCTCCACCACCACCACCAATAACACCACCACCACCACCACCACCACCACCACCACCACCACCACCACCACCACCACCACCATTAACACCATTAACAACACCACCACCACCACCACCACCACCATCACCACCACCACCATTAACACCACCATTAACACCACCACCACCATCAACACCACCATTAACACCACCACCACCATCATCACCGTCGCCCCACAAACACGCGCTCAATGACTTCTGGTCTTTAATTAAAATTCCTGATACGAGATGCGTCACTCAGGTCCCCACGTCTCTCTTCTGACTGACAGTCGTAAATGGTGTGAACGTAGTAGCGTTTACCTGTGTTTGTGACGTAACTTAATGACCTACAACACGGCACAACAACTCTCACCTCACCTCCATGTGACGGTCCATACTCATGATGGCATCTGGTGTGTGACGGTAACTAGAACTGCGACGGTAACTAGACTTGTGACGGTACTAAAGCTGTGACGGTACTAGACTTGTGGCGGTACTAAAGCTGTGACGGTACTAGAGCTGTGACGGTACTAGAGCTGTGACGGTACAAACAACACATTCTCCCTCAGCTACAGACCAAGTTACTAACACGTAGATTTACCATAACATTATAACACACACACACACACACACACACACACACACACACACACACACACACACACACACACACACACACACACACACAAACTAGTAAGCTCCCCCTGAACACGACCACAGTTTTTAACATACTGCATAGCTAATATTAGGTACCGTTATTTTTTACCTGTATACTTAATTTTGGTCAAGGGCGGACACAAGCCAGGTGGCTGTACCTAACCTTACCTAACTAGCATGAAATATAGTGGCACCTCCATATAACGGACTTCTATCTCCATATAATCCGTTAGATAGAGGTTTCACATCAAACAGACCCTCGATATAACGGACTTTCCTTCAAATACAGTCCGTTAAATAGAGGATTCACTGTAATATTCAAGTACAGACGACAATACAAAAATACAACGCGGAACTACACCAGCACCTCCTTAAGAAGAGTTCCGGGTTATATTATAAACTTACCTGTAAAAATGGAGCGAGTTTGTACAGTATTGAATACTACCACACATAATACGCAGCGTGAGGGACAGTTTATGCGTGCAGTTGAAGCTGCTGCAGCTGCCGTTGCAAACAGTCGTGTGCAAGTGTAATATTCATATAACTATAGCGAGGCAGTACAGTAGCGGTAACAGATAGCAAGTGACGTTCTCTCTGTCAGCCACCGTCTGTAACCCGGGTATAATGTTGGTCGTTGTGTTCTATTTCTCTCCAGGATTTTGTTTATATAAACCGTGTGGGTCGTGGTAGTGTATGTTTGCTCTCAACTACCGAGACACGTAAAGTTAGATTAGCTTTTGTTTGGTTAGTGACGTATATAGTGTTGCTTGTTATTGTAGTTCTCGGCGCTTTTGTTGATACTACTGTCGTGAAAAACAAGTTAGATTGGCTTTTGTTTCGTTATTGACACGTATAAGCTTCTTTTTTTACTATAGTCCTCCACACTTTTGTTAATACAGCTGTAGTGAAGAATAAATTCAATATCATAGAGTGTTTAAGTACAGAACCAACAACAAATTTGGTTTAGTTGATGTTGAACTAAACTGGTCCCACAAGAGCTGTGTCCCTACGCTTGCCTGCCTCGTAAAGGACATGATGAACACGGCTCCAGTTACGAGGAGTCTTATGTTATGATAATTATACACAATACATTAATAACATTAGTAGTAAGACAAAAATTAAATTATAGTTTTATATATTACACCGTATACCGTAAAATTCTTAATTGTATATAAGTAATACTAATTTGAATTATACTCTCAAAAAATTAACACCTTATCATACTATATAAAAATTATATTAAGTAAATTATAATCGTACAAGTTAATATTACCCATTTTTTATTATTATTTTATAAGTATTTGCATTATAGTAACAAGTGCTAATTATTATTTATAGTTTGGAATATAATTATCAACCAGATTATACTAATATAGATACTAACTCAAATTATCGATGAAAAACACAAACATTTTCGGAATTTTCCAATTATCTGTTATTTAGCGAGACATAACGAAACATAATGAGGGAAATGTGATGACTGGCCCCTGGTGATACAATTTCCAATTTCTGTGCAAATGAGAAGACCGGGACGGATCAGCCTCTCTCGCCTTACTGTATTAAACAATATAATGTGTTTCTTTTCGATAACTTAAGTCACTTACCTGTTAGTGATGTAGTGTGACCTTACCTGAGACTTAATTAGCAAAGGTTCGGGATTTTATTGTTTCTTTCTAGGTTTCGGCAAAGGGTAGAGACAGACAGACAGACAGACACACAGACAGACAGACAGACAGACAGACAGACAGACAGACAGACAGACAGACAGACAGACACACACACACAAAACCATAACTCCTACTGTAACCTTGAATTAATTTTCGCTCCCAGTAACAGGACGTGTGAAGCTTACATAGAGCCAATTACAGTAAACCTTCAAGCACCTGAGAGAGAAAAAGAAACAGACGGTGAGAGAATCAGAGAGAAAATGAAAGAAAAAGACAAACAAGAGAGAGAGAGAGAGAGTGTGTGTGTGTGTGTGTGTGTGTGTGTGTGTGTGTGTGTATGCGTGCGTGTGTGTGCGTGTGGTTGTGTGTGTGAAATACAAGGTTCTAAAATACTAGCTTGTGTTAATCAGTGAATTTCGTAGTAAAAAAAAATGACTTTAATCTAATAAACATGTTCACTTTAACTCAGACTGAACAACTGAACAAATGATCATAAGGAAGCTACACCAATGTTGAGTCAAGCTGGTGAAGTGATAAATTGTTTCTCAAGTAAATAAATGAGGAAAATAAATCATTCTGTCAATATCTCTTCTCACTTACGGGACGACGAGGTGAAAAAATTTAGTCTATTTTTTTGTTTGCCAATTTCATGGAATCGTTTGCCATTGGGTGAATTGATAACTACTGCCTAAATCACTGGTGTGTTAGTTCATCTGAATTCTGACCCGTTCATCCGTCTGTCAGTAAATTTCTCTTGATGTTAAATTCTCAAAACTGGTTCATACTTTCCTGAAATATTGTTACGATGGTCTTAACTCAAAATCGTAAGTGAGGTTAATGTACCGGGTAAGATATCTAATTTTACTATAAAAAGGGAAATAATATTGTCCTCTTCTCCAAAACGACTGACTCAACTTTACCCAAACTTCCCAAACATTTTCCCTTGATGGTTCCTCTTACAAAGTTGTGCCCGACAACGTCAACATTTGCCATCCCAAATGGACTTTAAGGCCTGGTGGGCAGTTTGTTATTGTCGTGTGGTTACCGTGTGTGACGCCCCTCCCCGTCCTGCCCCTCCCCACCTCGCCTTGCCCCTCCCCGCCCTGCTCGCCCCTCTCCGCCCCACCCCGCCACGCCCCGCTCTGCCACACAACTAAGGCATTTTTTGGACTTTTTTAACAGGTTTTACGCTAAAATTATACCATGAATTTTTTTGTTTCGATTTTTTATCCATTATAATAATAACTACAACAATATGTGGCAATTGTTGTAGTTTATGTAGAGTCCTTCAGGTGACGCCTGTAGTGGTTTATGTAGAGTAGAGTACGTGTAGTGTAATGTGAGATACTTGTGGTGTACGAGTATACAAGGGATATACAAGTATACCCTAATTGGACTAGTATACTTGTAGTGAACAATTATACCTCGTGTGTAATAATATACCAGGAATGTATAAATGCGTTCGAGTGTACAAGTGTAGAGACACAGGTGTACCTAAAGCATACTTGTACTAACCCACCCTCACCATCAACTCACTCGTGGTGTTGAGGACTCGGTTCACATCCACGGTAAGTCACTGATGATGACACACTACACTATACACGACACACATCACAACAGTCACCATCACCACCCAACAGTATAGTCACAACCACCAAACACTATAGTCATCATCACCCAACACTATAGTGACCACCACCCAATACTCTAGACACTACCACACATCACTATAGTCACCATCACCACCCAATACCATCATCACGCAACGCTATAGTCACCACCCAACACTATAGTCACCACTTCCCAACACTATAGTCACCAACACTTGACACACAACACATGTAGCCCCGGTACGTTACTCCAGTTTATTACCAGGATAGTTATAATGCTGAACTATAAAGCCGGTCTGTTATGCTCCATCATACTCTGTCTAACTTGGTGGTTAAGGTAGCATTATACCCCTTTAGTTGGGTTACATCTGAAGTGATTCCACGAGCCCGGGGTCTCATTACGGCTCTGAATCACAAAGTTTGTTTTGATGTTGCAAATGACGTGCAGTGTAATGTGTCATATTTCTTTTTTTAATGCAGGTTTGTGAACTGTGAGTGCAGCGCCGCCTCCCTCACACCGGCTAATACAGGAACTATGTAGCGGTAGAGTTTTGTCGAGTGAGAGAGAGAAAAAAATATCCTAATGAAGGGCGTCTGATATCAAAGGCTGAAGTTATCTTTGATATAAATTATGATATTTTCAACAACAACCTCATGTGAGCTATCTTGTCTCGCCTCTACCGTGAACTAAATTATACGACTAAATATATTACAGTTTTGAAGACGATGACTTTATGTAACGATGCTGTCTTAATACATAAACAATATCAAAGGAGAGAGTTACTTTTACTGAAGAGATATATAAGAATTACCCCAGCCACACTCTCCTCACACCACCATTAAACCGACTAAAGGTGACTGTATCCTTCAGAGGGAGAGAGGGATTGAAGTTCTCAAATGATCGTGTGCGTGCAATATCATGTTCCTCAGATTCAGTCATAGAGGAGTCAAGGAGTTCAATACCCAACTTCTGTATTGTTATTTTGAACCTTGTCTGTATCAAAGGTTAAAGTGAACCTATTATATGGGTTCTTATCTACAGTGAGGGAAAGAGATACTGATTATGAACCTTTTAGAACCTGGGGTAAAGAATCTGATCCTTTGTGAGAATTATATTATCTACAGACTCCAGTGTGTTAGTGTTGTGCTGTAGGTAAAGTTACCATAGGAAGGAGGGAGGGATAAGGGTGGACAGCAGGTAGGGAGGGATAAGGGAGGAAGGGAGAGATAAGGGTGGACAGCAGTAAGGTAGGGGGGAGGTAGGAAGGGAGGGATAAGGGTGGACAGCAGTGAGTAATGTATCCATCCCGGTGTTGTTCCACTAATACTCCGCCAGTCAACACACTACATCAATCATTAGTATTTAATCTTTTTATATAATCGTCTTGAAACAGGTGGTCAGCGATGGATGAATTGATTAATGTCTGTCTCTCTGGTCTGTCTGTCTGTCTGTCTGTCTGGTCTGTCTGTCTGGTCTGTCTGTCTGGTCTGTCCCTTTTTCCTACTATGTCCATCCGTCTGTTTGCCTATCTGTCTCTCTTTCATCACTATCCCCAGCATCATTACTTCACTATCGTCATCATCATCATCATCATCGTCATCATCATCATCATCGTCATCATCATCATCATCATCCTCTACACCTCAACACAGGTATACATAAAGGTGGGTATTGTATCATTAGTTTTTCCATTACACACTGCAACATATTTAATGGTTTATGTAAAGTGATCTCTTGATAAACAGAAACTAAATTAAACTTTCGTAAAAAATAAATAAAAAAAGTTCCTGGTGCTTCTCTTGTGATATTTTTCAATAGAGAATCAAAATCTTATAAAAAAATTAAGGTTATTCAACATTATACACTTAGTAAAAAAATACCCACAAACATTTATCGAGGAACAAACCTGAATTAGTTGTGTGTGTGTGTGTGTGTGTGTGTGTGTGTGTGTGTGTGTGTGTGTGTGTGTGTGTGTGTGTGTGTGTGTGTGTGTGTGTGTGTGTGTGTGTGTATGTTTGTGTGTGTGTGTGTGTGTGTGTGTGTGTGTGTGTGTGTGTGTGTGTGTGTGTGTGTGTGTATGTATGGGTGTGTGTGTGTGTGTGTGTGTACGTAAAAAAAGGTAACAAGACTAAATTAATTCTTACCTATCTTTACAGTATATTGTGGATAAGTTTGAAGGGTATTTGACCATGACGTGTACTAACAGGGGATCGAGACTACTACTTCAATGGTATAATGGATATACTTTTGAATTAAATCGAACACAAGATATATTCCAAGGGTTAGATTATGTTAGGTTAGGTAAGTTACTCATCTCGTCTGTTACTCATCTCGTCTGTTACTCATCAGTTACTCACCTTATCTAATTTTCCTAAGCCATCGCCCGTACAGACAGACACACAGACAAGGGAAGGCAGAAGCTATCTTTACCCATCTGCATATAAATGACTATAGTAAACGACACTCATTGAGGTAAATTAAGAAGAAGCTTAAGCAGACAGCAGACAAGTGATGGTGGTGGAGCAGACAAGTGGTGGTGTTGGAGCAGACAAGAGGGTGGTATGGTGGAGCAGACAAGTGATGGTGTTATCATTATATAGTGTTATTATATAGTGTTATCATAATATAGTGTTATCATTATATAGTGTTATCATAATATAGTATTATCATTATATAGAGTCACTGGTACTGCATGATGGTGATGAAAATTTCGCCACAAAATTATATGAAAACATTAAAGCAGAGAGAGAGAGAGAGAGAGAGAGAGAGAGAGAGAGAGAGAGAGAGAGAGAGAGAGAGAGAGAGAGAGAGAGAGAGAGAGAGAGATACACTGGACATTACTGGAACATTTTATGCCCCTAATAAACGCAGGGATCTACCTTTATGAGGCGTTATTTTCAGTATATTATCATAAGTAGGCCGGATCACCTCCCCCTCACCCCCCCACCCCCCCACCACCTCTCTCAGCAAGTCAAAACTTGTCTGGGTATAAACTACTTATATCGCCCCTCAACTAACCCCTATCCAGGACTCGAACTACTCAGGGTTCGAACATGTAATGAACCCGGTGATACTTCGGGTACATTAGAGTGTGAATCCAATGCATATAGGTTATTCGGGTACCTGTAGTGTCCCGTGTATGATGGACTATTTCGGGCCAGGATACACACGGCAACACGGGAGGAAACTCGGTCCAACGATACTCTGATATTGAGAGACCGAGTGAACGAGTAAAGGTTCTCAAGCACAAAAGGTGTTTATGAACCCCATTTGTTTTTACTTTACGTCACATTAACACGGAAGTTTCGTGGTTAAAATCCACCAACTTTAATCAAACATCAAAGTGAGACTACTGACACTGACACCACACGGCGCTAAGGTTCAGGGTGAGGTGTAGGTCAGTCAGGTAAGGTCAGGTAAGGTCAGGTTAGATCAGGGATAAGGTCAATACCCACAATGTTGATATTATCTCTCGTTATAGTGTAGAGGTCAGAAAAGATCAACCCAGGATGAAAAATACAGCGTGAGACCAGACATAGGCCTACCCATTTGTTTTCAGCATTCACTCTATTTTCAACTCTCAATAACACCAATTTATTTACCATTCTTTCCTATTATCACAACATAACATTACCTATAGTCGAGCATAATAACCAACATGACATACACTGACATTTTAAGCTTGGACATCAGAACACTTAGGGTTCGTAATGGGATGCGCAGAAATATTAAGCCAGGGATCTAGGCTCTCTTCAAAACTTTAGCTTACTGAATACCATCTGCTTATCTGATTTAACTTTCCTAATAACATGAAATAGTCACTAATTGAATTCATTACAGTGGTGTAGTGTGTGAGGCTCTGTGTGGCGCTCTATGGCTCTGTGTGGCGCTCTGTGTGGCGCTCTGTGGCTCTGTGTGGCGCTCTGTGGCTCCAAAGCTCTGTGCAGCCTCTGTAGGCCTGTGGCGCTCTGTGGCCTGTGTGGCGCCCCCAGACCTGTGTGGTGCCCCGTGCCCTGTGTGTGGTGCCTCTGTGGCCTGTGTGGTGCCTGTGGCTCTGTGTGGCGCCTGTGGCCTCTGTGTGGCACCTGCGGCTCTGTGTGGCGCCTGTGTGGCGCCTCTCTCTGTAGCCCAGGCGCCTGTGCCTGTGCGCCTCAGACCCTGTGTGCGGTGCTCCGTGGCTCTGTGTGGTGCTCTCCCGTGTGGTGCTCTGTGGCTCTGTGTGGTGCTCTGTGGCTCTGTGTGGCGCTCTGTGGCTCTGTGCGGCGCTCTGTGGCTTTGGGTGGTGATTGATAGTGCTTTTATTATTATCGTTGGGTGAGGATAAGGGGATGGAGGATAGGGGTAGCTGAGGTGAGGATAAGGGTAGGGAGGATAGGGGTAGCTGAGGTGAGGATAAGGGTAGGGAGGATAGGGGTAGCTGAGGTGAGGATAAGGGAATGGAGGGTATGGTATCTGTGACGAGGATAAGGGGAGGGAGGATAGAGATGTCTGGGGTAAGGATAAAGAGAAGGAGGACAGGGATAACTGAAGGTAAGGATAAGGGGAAGGGGTGGTGTCTGGGGTGTGGATTAGGGGAGGGAGGAAGGACTCATATTCACAGTTAAAAGGACCTGACCTTGAACGCCGCGTCACGAATATGCAATTGATTCTCTCTGTTCTGCCATACACGAAAAAGCTGTTACTCTTAGTGCAATAAAAAACCTGGCAAATTTTTTTACGATATTTTTATCCATTGACAGATAGATATTTCCGAGTCGTGAAACTCTTGTGTGAGGTACTTGGTTAATTTCCTCTATAGTGATTAGATTTTGAGGTTTTTTTTTAAATAGCTCAGATTTCTCATTTCATTATGCAGTTTAAATTTGTTATTTTTTTTATATAATTTGTTTCTTTTCTCCCCTAATGCAGAAACGAGAAATGAAAAATGCAGAAAAGAGTAATTTCCATTCTTTTGCATTACAATTTTTATAAGTTTTTCTCATTTCTGTACGTTACCTGTTTCTCTCTCTCACGATATTTCACTGTTACACTGTCAAGGTCTCTCTCTCTCTCTCTCTCTCTCTCTCTCTCACCACGCCCATGATCCCTTTGATTGTTAATACACCCATTTAGGCTCATAACTGTATTATGTGTCACAACACCGTCGACATATGATGTATCCCCCCCTGTATACCCCTCACAACACTCCCCCCCTGTATACCCCACACAACACCCCACCCCCCCACCTAGACGCTGTGTTGGAAGTATTATAAACTAGAATGATGATTTTTTTTTTGCGTTGTTGTGTTGTTGTGTTGCTGTGTTGCTGTTTTGATGTGTTGCTGTGGACGTTTTAGGAAGGGCTTTTAGTAAGAACTCTAGCAGATGGTTAGGGTTTAGATACGTCAAAATTCTTAAGGATTCTGTTGGTTAATAATTGAATCTGAGTAATAGTTATGGCGCAGTTAGTAGTAGTAGTAGTAGTAGTAGTAGTAGTAGTAGTAGTAGTAGTAGTAGTAGTAGTAACAATAGTAAAAGAAAAAATAATAGTAAAAAAATAGTAATAGTAGTAGTAGTAGAAGCAGCAGTAGTAGAATAATTAGCAGTAATAGTAGCAGTAATGAAACAGGTATTTTAGGTAAAAATGAACGTACGAAATTTTGACACCAGGGGGGCGAGCGAGCGAACGGTGTAGTGCATTATAGAGGTGTGTCGCTGACGGTAAATGGAGACAGGTAATATATTCATCACGGCGTCCAGGTACTGACAGACACACACACACACACACACGCACACACACACACACACACACACACACACACACACACACACCTACCTTTTTGTACCGAGTCAGATATTTTATCCTATATATTTAATAACAATGACAGTCAGACAGAGACA